>NW_027070050.1:0-81955 GCF_002906115.3 Quercus suber
TAAAAAAACCTCTTCGCCGCCCTCCAAGTGGTAAATCGATCTACTAAAGAATAAGTTGGAGTACACGAATAATGAAAGACCCTCCAAATTTAGTCTACCTCATTATTTGAGCCCTCCAAACTCCTACTACCAACTAACTTGACGAAGCCTTGTCTTCTTTAGCTCTCCAGATCACGCAATTCAGCCCGATTGCATCCACCAAACAAATGACTTCTTCCAATACTTTCCAATAGCACCAAACCTCACTTTACACTCAAAATGGGTGTGGTAAGTGTTTAGACTATCAACCTCTCAAGGATTTGGATATGGAGAGGTAGGAGTTGAGGAAAACCACAAATGATTGTGTAGAGGATTGTGAGTATGACAATTTCTAACTCTCAAGAGTTATGGCTAGGGTTTTCTCTCTAAAAAGCACTCATCTCAATATGTGGATAATGTGGGTATATATAGTGTGGGTGAAGACATGGTGTAGCAGATATGCCAAAATAGCAAAACAGAATGTTTTGCAGGTATCTCGTAGGAATGTCTTACTCGCGAAATACTTGCGAAAACTAGCTGTCATGACTTTTCGCATTCCAGTCACGTGCTTTGCACGTGGCTCACTTCGCAGGAAAGCTTCCTGCGAAATACCAGCGAAATCCACACTTTCTTCAATAGGCATTTGAGTCTTCACACTCTCTTTCACACATAACCCATACAATAAATTTCCATATAAAATACATGGTACATAAGATTGAATATAAATACAATAAAATTGGTATGGAATTAAAGCCAACACAAATTAATTGTAAAGCCAACACAAATTAATTGTAAATAACAACTTTACCCTATGAAAATAAAAGAATAAGGTTCCAAAAGGAGGAAGGAAAGCCACAAAAGAGAAGTATTTAATCAATATTGTCATGGCCTTTGTGGGATGTAGAAAGAACAAGTACTAGCTAGAAAGACAACACATTCATCATGAAAGAATATTTTTTGAATTGCATCGTGAAAGAATATTATTCGTGATGATGATTTATAGTTAGTGGCAATAGGAACAAAAAGTGAACAGTTCACTCCCACAATTTGAAGGTCACAATGTCTGAGGATACACCACCTGGAATTTTTATGTAGGTGTTAAACCCAAGCCCAGTTTTACAATAATATTTGTTAGAAATACTGAATCAATTGTAGTGTATTTGTCAAGTAATTAATAACATATATAAGAGTATCTTTTTATAGTAGATAAGTGTGATGTACAAATATGCGTGCTAAGCAAAACAAGTAAAGTGGGCCTAAAGCACACGAGCGTATTACACATTAACAGTCCCCTCAAACTCAAGGTGGGTGTGAGTGGGTATCAGAGCAGTGAAATTCAAGCTCATCAAGACAATAATAAAATGAAGTTCCTTATGCCGAGAATTTGTGTATTGGGTTGGGAATAATAACATGAAATTTTTTATTCCGCACGATGGGGTGTTGATAAGCATATTATTTGTAAATGACTCCATAAAACTTTAGATTAAATGATCTAACAGTGTACAACAATGGCAACAGGAATACTAGTGGGAGATTACTAGCACCATTAATTTTCTTATGCTTGTCTTGTCTCATGCGGGGTGGTAATTGCTTTAAGTAAATTAGATATAATCTTATAGATTGGGCAGTAAAAATGCATCAATCAAACAAATGATGTGCACTTGTAAGAATTGTGACACTAATAAATAATAAGAAGAAAAGCAAGGAAGATTTGCACGATCGAGTATCAGCTAGTGGCAGTCATAAGGAATATGAAATATTGCTGATCAAATCTAGTCAGACTACTTTGAGGCTAGACAGGAAAAGCTCGTGCCTGTATAGTTGAGTGACACAACGGAAAGAATACAAGTTCAGCCATATCATGACTCAACTCCAATTTATGAGTTGTCCAGCAATGATCAAGAAAAAAAGAAGGGGATAAAAATTAATGAGTTGTAATCCATGATCTAGACAAAAAGAAGATAAAAGATTGAAAGAAAAAGAACAATGCTGAAGAAAATAATCTAGTCTCCCAACCTCTAGTAATCGAAGGACTCCTAATTAAATAAGGAAAATAAAAAAGATATAAACAAATTAGCAGAAGAATATAATCAAAAATAGGAGATGTACGGGATTCTTGATATGTATTAACTTGACATCCTATTATTTCGCCAAAATTTTTGCTATAATATGTTATTTCTCATTTGAGCCATGCTGAAAACCTAGGATAATTATTGATGAATGTGCTAAAAGGGAACATAAGTGCTAACATGCAAGGTGATAGTGTTCGACATAACCCGTGAGACGACACATTGGGTTAGTGTTCACTGATTAGTGTGAATGGGTTCATGTCAAATCACCCGATTTGTTGAAAACAATTTATAAATTAGTCAGTTTTATGTCTGACTTATTTAACTTACAATAATCTAAAATTCAGTTCATTACTTTGTGTCGACCAAATAAAATATGTTTATTTAATGGGATAAAAAGGCTTGAGTTTGTGTCAACCCAAAATGGCTTATTTATTAAGCATGTTATGTGAGTTGTGTCATGTTAACCTACTTAATAAATAGATCATGATAGGGATGAGGGGCTTTGACACAATTATTAAATAAGTCAAGTTATGGTTGACTCATGTATTCGAATATCCATACCTCACCACGACACAAACACAAAGGCCATCATGAATTTCCACCTTAACATACGTGTGACTAGTTGACCCCTTCCCCATTTCTCTGCATCAACCTAGTGGAACTATGTGTATTGAGTGACAAAGAAGAGTTCTAATTACTAAATGTGGATATCTTTATTAGAAGGACAACATTTTCCTCCAAACTTAGTTGAAATAACCTCTCTCAATACATTTCATGGCGGTTCATAAGGTTATCAAATGAAAAAAAGGGGCAGAGATCGAGGCAGACTTAATAGAAAAATGTTTTCTTTGAACTATATAATAATGCACATATATGACTTAATTAATAGAAAAATATTTGTTGGATGTTTTTATAAAAAAAACTAACTTGATGGAATTTTTTTATAAATGGGAAAATAATAAATCATGATAAAACATGTTTTAACTTTTAAGTATTAATTACACACATATATACATGTGTGTGTGTTATTTTGTGGTTTTTAAAATCATTAATATATTTAATCTTGTTTTTTACCCTGCCATGGAGATTATCCATATATATATATATTAAATCTCATTACTTACTATAAATTATTTAAATATGTCATAGACTATTATTGAATATGTTATAGGAGAGGAAATATATATTGGAAATTTTTTTTATTTGTCACATTGAATTTCTTCCAACCTAGGATGGAGGAAATTTATGATTATATCAGACAAAATTGCTAAATGCCCTTTTTGGGCAAACTAAGCAACGTTTTCCCTATTTTTCAAATTAATTAGGGAAATGCCCCTATTTTGAAACTCAATTTTCTCAAAATCGAATTATAAAAAAAAAAAATTTTGGAGCCCTATAGCGGTGTTTTTAAGGACTTATAGTGACGTTTTCAGGACCTATAGTGACGTTTTGTAACTTGACTTCCATTAAATTGAGTTATAGGCAATTTTTTTAATCTTTTTTTACCTATAACTCGATTTTATATAAATCGAGTTACAAAACGTCACTATAGATCCTGAAAACGCCACTATAAGTTCCTTAAAAATGCCGCTATAAGGCCTAAATCGATTTTGAGAAACTCAATTTTCAAAAGAAGGACATTTCCCTAATTAGTTTTAAAAAGATGGCAAAATGCTGGATTTTTTTTTGAAAGGGCATTTGCCCATTTTCTCCTGATTATATCAAAGTGGTAGCTAGACAAGTGCTTAAGATCAGCTTATTGGGTTTTGATTGTTCTTGTCAAATTGTGTGTCTATATAAAGAACAAGTAAAAAGGAAAATCCAATTTGACAGTTATAATTGATAAGTGTCTCATTTTAAGTGAAAAATTTGATAGACAAATGTCACAATCTGAAAACATTCGATCATATCAATACATAGAAAGTCATTAGTTACGTACACCTAAAACGCTATTCTTAAAGTAGTGTTATATATCTTCCACACATGGTGCCTTCCTCAATCAATCCAATTTAGAACCTTATGCGTTCCTCAAAGAATATATGATATACGATCATATGGGCAACCAGTAGGCACAAATCATTGTGTTATATATAGGATAATAGGACGGCTTGCCTCAAGGGTACCAAAGTGTACTTCATTTTAGCACCTTCTAAGGTTTAGGCGCAATACACTTCATTTT
This sequence comes from Quercus suber, assembly GCF_002906115.3. Classification (NCBI taxonomy): domain Eukaryota; kingdom Viridiplantae; phylum Streptophyta; class Magnoliopsida; order Fagales; family Fagaceae; genus Quercus; species Quercus suber. The sequence continues at coordinate 4,270 of NW_027070050.1, forward strand.
AGCACCTTCTAAGGTTTAGAGTCTTTAGACGCAATTGGCTAATTCCGATATTAGGCATCTGTGTTTGGAATCTAGGGACTAGGATACATATATCCATAGACATAGTGGGCACTTATGCCAATAAGGCGTACTAGGACGAAGGTGAGTACGTTGTAATAATGTGTTTTAATCTACGGTATTTGATGTGTTTTAATAATGTGTTTTCAGGTGGTAGAACCAGCGAAAGCGATATTTGATGATAGGTCTCTTATTCAATAGCAAGATATTTTACTAGTTAAGAAAAAATTCACGTTTTAATGGATAATTAATCCAATTATATTATAGGATCTTAGTGTTGGCATATTTTGCAAGGTGGTTGATACCATACCGGCCGGTATGTACTGTATTAGTACATATACCTGTATCAAAATGTCAACTTTTCATACCGGTTCAAATACCGGTTGTGCCGGCCATACCAGCCGATTTCGGGTATTACCGGCCGGTACTGGCTGTACCAACCAATACAGAAAAAAAGCTTTTTTTTTTTTTTAATTTTTTTATAATTATTTAAAAAAAATTTATAGTTTCATAATTTTTGAATTTTTGTAAGGGCAAAATTGTAAGTTATTTGCATTAATTTATTAGTATTATTTGTTTTCTTAGTATGCAATGGGCAATTAAGTTTTTTTTTATTTTTTGTATTGTGTTTTTTTATTTTTATTTTTTTTTCTAATTGATGCTAAAGTTTAAAATCATGAATAATTTGTTCTGAATTGAAGTAATGTTTTATGGTAAACTTTTATATTTATTATAACACACACGCGCGCGCGCGCACACACACACACACACATATATAAATATAAAAAATAACGGTAAATCTGAAACGGTACATCGTTATTAACTAATTTCGGAATATATCATTCCATTGGTCAAACTGGTACAGCCTTTGGTATGAGATTGATTCCCTTGATATTATTTTGTGTCAATTCTTCATGTACTTTTCTGTTGATATTTCCGAAATATATCGTTTCATTGGTCAAACTAGTACAGCCTTTGGTATGAGATTGATTCCCTTGATATTATTTTGTGTCAATTCTTCATGTACTTTTCTGTTGATACTTTCGTTGCATTGTGTTACGTTTGTGAGTTCATTATACTCGGTTGAGAGTTCAATTTGCTAAAAAGTGAAATTTCTAATATGTCAGGTGAGTTGAGGGGTGAGTTCAAATTTTGAAGAGTAGTTGGAATAATAATCTTAGACACTTGGCAGTAACTTAGCATGGAGGGTTTTGTTAGTAATATGTATTGCGACTATTCTTTTTAGCAAATTGGTTGGTGCTATTGGCATCAGAGAGTTTGGGGGGCTTGTATTGTGACTGTGATTTGCTTCTTTTGAATGTTTATCCATGCACATGTTGATTGGCTAATAAATTTAAACAATTGGAATTAAATTTATAATTAACTTAAAATAACATAAGCCGTAAAATCAGGGTCTAAATGGGAAACTCTCAACGTGTGTTTACCTATTGACGCACATATACTGCATATTGCAGTACTTACATGGGTTTGTGCTGTATGTAATGAAGAAATGGTGTTTTCTTAATACAAACTACAAGTTGTCTCCCAACCAGAAGTTTGGTGATTGCAATTAGTTGAAGTGCGCATTTCCAACTAGGTTTAGTCGCCTAGTCTTCTTTCTTGCACTTAGGCCTGGACTTAGCAACTGCAAAGCTAGTGGATCTTGACGTACGGATTTCTAAAGAAAGATTGTAAATCCGATTCCCATCTTAAAGAAAATGAATATGCAACCAGCTACTATTTAGCTATATATGAACAAATCAAATCAAGTTTGAACATAAATCCTAAAGCAGAACTTTTTTTTCTCCTCTTTATTGCTAAACTAGCTAAAATTTTTTGGAACCAATTATTTTTGATAGAATATATTAAGGTTTTGCATTGAAAGTATGTACTGTCAGACTGAACCATGTAAACGTTAATTCCCCTTTCTCTCGTTACGTCATTCGGAAAATCCTCTTTCTGTTTAACAAACTCCACCAAATTGCTTGTAGAAGAAAGAACTCCGAAGTTGTGACAAGAGGACAAAGTTGATAAAAGGATGATAAATAGTTCAATCTCCCTGCTCCTGCTGACCCCAGAAAAGGGACTGAGAGAAGTAGTTGTGTTCGTCATCTATAAATGACTTGTGGGCCTTTTCAGCACCCCAAGTAAAACTATTCACTCGCACACTCCTCTTAGCTGCTTCAATATAATTCAGCTAAAGTGCTCATAGGGGTCCCCTCATGCCACCCAACTACAAAGACAAGACTAGACTTGCAGATGAGCTAGTGCCATGCATATCAAAAGATGGATAGTTGCTTTACATAGTTCAAATCCATAAGAACAGCTTTCTCATCGTTGAGCAGAATCCTTCCCAGATATGGAAAAAAACCACTTTAATTTCCCTGGTGAGAGAATGAAAAACTTTGAGGGTCCATTATAGCACCATCTACCGCCATTCCCACCACCAACAAAACGATGGCAAGAACAGCAAAATTAAGAAGCTGATTTAACTGATTTAAACACTAAACAGTCCTTTCAATTTGATGATTTTCTTGATATGACCTTATGATCAGGGTCTTTGAGCAAAAGGGTAATGAATTAAATTGAAAGATGTTGGTGCATTTTAATTTTATTTGATAAATAATGTAATAATTATGTTATTTATTTAGATGGAAGTGGGTTGGTAAAAGAAAATGTGTAAGAGTTTCAATTTGTTAACGGAGAGATAGTGACTTGTGTTGTAACTCTCAATCTTTAATTTTAGAAAGAACATTGCCACAAGCACAATTTTTTTACGACATTTTTTACAATCACAAATCTTTAATCTTTAATAAACAATTTGTAAAAAAAATTGTAAAATAGGTTGTAACTTTAACATTTCCTAAAATAAAAGCTCTTACCATGCCATAATTGGTTATGAAGCTTTGTTTTGGTTTGTTTATGAGTGTCGCTTTGCTTTGCTTTGTTTTGTGCCGCAAATGATTTTGTGAGAAGCTTTTTTTCAGTGGTGCGACAACAATTTATATTTGATTTGAGTAATTTGTAAGTGGTGTGGTAATTTGTTATTTGGTTTGGCTTTGTATTGGCTTGTTGGCTGGAGTTAGAGAGAAATCTCTTTTAGGGTATTGTGCAAATATAAATAAAATTTTCCTTTTGTTTTAGGTGCAGGCCTTATCATTGTATTTGTGAAGGATAACTTTGTTTTTTTTTTTTTTGTTGGTGTATTGGTGTTTTGGGTTATGTGAGTGTCTTTACTCTATCTTTGTATTTTCCCAAATTTTTTAGTAAAATTTTCACTTCATTATCTGTGGAGGTAAGCTATTAGACCAAACTAGGTAAATTCTTAGGATTATTTTTTTCGGTTTCCTTCATTCTTTTTATCTAGTTGGAGATCTTTCTCAAACCCGTAATATTTTTTAGAATCAATTTTGATATTTGAGTTTCCACTTTTATCCACTCAAAAAAAAAAAAAAAAAAAGATATCCTTTTTCGCGCACTTTTTATCTATTCAAACTTGCAAACAATAAGGGGGTGTTTGGTAGAGCAGTTTGAAAATTGTTGTTTGTAGTTTTTTGAAATACGTGTGGGTGAAAAAGTATGTTGAAATGCGTGAAATGCTGTTTAAAAACTAAAAAATGTTGTTTAAAAATACAAACCAAACGGGCCCAAAGGATCTTCGTAAGTTTTCTACACTACGTTGTATTGCCTCACACGAATTGAATATTGATGAGATTCACACAATAGTGTATGTTTTATGAACAGAACACATTATATCCAAAATCTACATGAACTAATGGAATTTGATGGGAAAGAAAGCAATCTTCGTTTGTGTGTTTGATGTTCTCTACAACGCCACGACAAATAATAATAATAATAATAATAATAAGAAAGAAAGAAGAGGGTAATGTGAAAAAATAGTCATTCCCCCTTTGGGTCCTTTCTATAGATAAGACCAAGGGCTCTTGGTAAGGGGTAGAAAACCAAGGGAAACAACTTTCGAAAATGGGTTGAGCCAATGAGGTTCAGTTCCACCCACACTAGCCCTACCATACTAAAGTTAATATTTTTCAATGGTTAAAAAGACAGAAAAAAAAAAAAAAATTGTCAAGTTAATTCGAGAACGTAATGTAGCTCCATTAGTCTTTACTTCCTTCTAAACTTTACAAGATTATCAGGCATAGACCTCATGATATTTCTGACCAAGAGAGTAATTAGCTTTAGCAAGACCCCGATAGTACATGTGATATTATTTATTGACGTTACATGATATGAGATCGATGAATTCATACCGAGAGGCCACTATATTATTTAAAAAAAAAAAAATCAGGAGAGTGATTAATTCCAATTTTCAATGACAGATCTAACCCACTTTAATTCATGTATATATCTGGGGATCTAAGTTTGATTCGAGGGGGTCTCCTTGTCATCAGTCCATTTTCCCAATTGGGTTCCTGCTAATACCGACTAATATTTTTGATAGCTAGGAGAGCCACTCATGACCTATTTCGAAAATAGCCTCACTCATTTTATGAGAGAGAAAGGGATATGTAATCAATCCACTAATGATATTTCTGGTGGTCATATTGATGGCAGAACGAAATTTCGCATCATCGTGTCAAATGTATAATAATCACAGCTGCTCTTTTTGAAGAATATCTGCTATACTACAGTTCAGTCCACCAAGTAGAAAATCAAGTGAAACAGATCTATACCACACAATGAGGAAGCACATCACTCCTTCAAATAATTTTGGGTTAGCACAGACATGAAAATCTTTTTAGAGTTTAATATATAGCCGAAATGACATCATACGAGGAAAAAACAAAAAAGCACTATCTTGATATTTTCTTACCGAAAATTTTGATTTAGAATCTAAGATTTTCTTAGCGCTCACCCTTGGCAAGATGATCATTTCACAACTATAAGTTTTTGTAGGGAAGAGAGGGTAAGGGTTAGGGCCAATGGTTCAAATTTTCAAGAGAGAGTTTCACACCTATACATTTAGATTATGCTAAAGTATAATTTCAACCTCAGGTTAAAAAAAAAAAAAAAAAATTGACGGATTAGTTTGTAATTATCATAACCAATTAATAGGAAGGGAAATTTAAATCGACCCGTCATACCCCAAATGGGGCAGGTTTTACCCATCTCGCATATTAAATGAGATGGACTGCCCAAATTAGGTTTAAGGTAGGGACAAGGATTGGGGACCCAACCTCATTTGTATATAAAAATCAAAGATATTTTTATAAATTCTTCAAAGGTTTTATTTTGTAAGACACACAGACATGTATATTGAATTTAAATTTATGATGTCATATTGGTGTTATATTTTAAATTTAAATTTTTATGTATAAGATTTAACTTGAATTGTTATGTTTTATTTTTTATTTTATTATTTTTTATTTTTTTAAAGAAATTCGATAGAAAGGAAGAGAATTTGAATCCGAGATATCTTCTTTAGAAAAATCCAAGAGATGCCAGTTGAATTACAAGACTCTTGGTATATTGTTATGCTTTTAAATGGTTTTGTAATGTTAAAACTTGATTTTTGGTGTTTTATGAGTTTTAATTTAATGTATGATATATATTTTAATCAAACTTTAATAAATTATAGAAAACAATTGAGTGGATCGCAGCTAGTGAGAAAAAAAAAAATGGCCCCATAATAAGTCACCAAAATCCAAAAATAATAAATCAAAGTAATAAAAAGAACACATGAAATTGATGATGAAATAGAAACTTTTTTTAAAACTTTTCAAAAGAAAAAGCATTAGGGAATACACAATCCATAGGAAATTCATTACAGAAGAATCAATTACAATAATCTAGACTTAAAAATATTTGTATAATGGGCTTTCTATGCAACCTCGACAAACAACCCTGGTCCCATAACTTTTGATTCTGAATCCTTCCATAGAACATCTTCCATGAACGAACTCCTTTGCATCAATTGGAAATTTGGTACTTTAAAAAACTCTCTACAGATTTTCTACCAATAAAATCATTGGCAGAGGTTTGAGATTTCTGTACTTTGGATGAACAACACTCACAGTGTATTAAAACTTAAGGACAATCTCATAGGTAAGGCTAACAGAGAGACATCATTAGAGAGAAACTCCTAGGTAGAGGTTTTTTTGTCAGTTTAGCTAGGGTCCTCAACAGGTTTAGAGTGGTTGCATGCTGTTAAATTATCAATTGTACTTAGAACTTCTTACTCTGATATCATAAATTATCAATTGCAATTGTCTCAAAAGTTTAAGTTATTGAGATATGATAAATTTAATTATTTAACTATATACTTTTAACATATGCCTCTCCCAAAAAATATCATGCAACATGGGTCCTTCTAATATAGGAAAATTTAGGATAAAACGTTAGGTCATCAAAGTCAGTTTGCTATTTTTGGAATCTCAGTTGAATGAACATATATAGTGTCTGAGTTTCAGTTGAGTGAACTTTTGGAGATAGCATAGTTAAACTATGACGATTTCTCACTCACTTTTGTATCCATTTTGAAGTTTTAAATGTTTACTTTCCAAAAGAAATTTTATTAAGAAATTTGTTATTGAGTAAAAGATCATCACTTCATCATCTTTGAGTAAATAATAATTTTGTTGTCTTTGAGCAGCTACTAACGCAAACTCAACCCTAATACGCTTCTATTAATACAACCAAAATTAGTTTATATTTTTTCACTAAGATTTGCCAGGACATCTATGAACCCTGAAAAATTGTTTTCAGTTGTAATTCATTTGTTGGTTGGGGCTTTGTTGGTAGCTTTTATTTCCAATTATGGGCCGCTGCCAATTTAAGGTTTAACTATTGATCGTGTGTTTTTATAAATTTATATAACGATGTTTACTGAATTTAACATGAAAAATGTACTTCAATAGTAATACGAAACAGAAACAGTGAATGGTTAATGAATTATTTTCTAAGATAAAGGTACAAAATTAATTCGCCTGTACGTATAAAAGTTTTGGATTTCCACCAGCGGTGTATTGAAAATGAAACATTTTTTTTAGAGAGAGTTTCAACATAGAGCGTCTATTGATGATGATAGCTCTTTATCATCAATTAGATTAAGACATCAATTAGTTTTTTGTGTAGACGGAGACTAAATCTCAGATTTCTTATTCAACCATTACAGACTTTACCAGTTAAGCTAACTGAAATCTATTATGTTAAAAATAAAACCCAAAGCAAATGTTAAAAAAAAAAATAAATAACTACAACTTTATTATTATTATTATTATTATTATATAAAAAGTAACAACAACACCAACTTTTTTATTATTGTAAAAAAAAGTAACAACAATAATATTTTCCTATTATTATATATAAAAAAGGTAACAACAACAACAACTCTAGGTTTCATGAGATCATTAATTAGGGTAGAGACCCTAATTTCCAAACATTTATAAGTGCATACTTTGTCATAAATATCGATCCTTGTCTACTCACATAAAGGCAGTGAACGGGTTATCATCTACCTTTAATAAGTAGCACGGATGCAACTCGTACTGCCCCATAATGTACTCTGATTGTTCAAATAATATTCTTTTATTTTCCTTTAGCTTCTCCATGGCAAGCTAGAACTACTGCATGCACAAAGTTGCTATAGTAGGAGACATATGTGACATCTAAAGTGGCATAGAGGCTTTCCTAATTATTATCTTCCTTTTGTTAGCCAATTTTTCACGCTAAGTCTGTTTTTTTTTTTTTTTTTTTGGGTATCGAATAATTGAACAGCTTTATACTATATATTGTTGGAGTGAGCATAAGCATGACCTAGAGGCAATCTTGCTACTTGCAATATTAAATGTCCCTTATTTCATGGGTTAATTTAAGGAGTCATCAAGAATTAGGGTATGGTTTCTGAAATAGATATAAACCTAGACATTGTAACAAACAACATGCATTACAAAAATGCTAGTTATTTAATGAAGAATTGATGATTAAGTTTTCATCCAACATATATATATATATATATATTGATTGGCTTTAATACTCTAGAGAGATCATGTTCAAAACCGGCTCCATGTATTTCGAGAATTAAGGTTAAAACTTTAAGTAGCGTCTTTTTTTAATATTATATTTAAATATTGATTAAACAATATTATCAATATTTATCTAATTTTTTTCTAATGAGCTTTGGATTATACTAATGAATTTCCCTGGAAGAAGACTCCCTATTTTCTAATGGTGCTCTGTTTGAGGAGGAAGGGGAAGCTGGTATTGGAGTTGTGGTTTGCAATCATCAAGGTGAAGTTATGGCTTCTCTCTCTGAAAAAAATACAAAAACCCTCCTCAGTGGTTACTTTGGAAATGTTGGCAGCAAGAAAAGCAGTACTATTTACTCAAGAATTTGGTATTGGTAAGTCTATTTTTGAAGGCGGCTTGGAGATTGTCATAAATGCCCTACAGAGAGGCAATATTTCCTTAATAAAAGACAATATGTCCTTTATAAACTATTTTCAGAGTTGGTCTTTCACTCATACTTATAGGCAAGGCAATGAGGTAACTCGTGCTTTAGCCAGAAGAGCTAAGTTTTCTTTTTATTTTTTAGTCTAGATGAAGTCTGTTTCTCCAGATATCAATAATCTTGTATTAGCTGATTTTCCAGCTTATTTTCAATAACATGACAGGCACGTTTCTAAAAAAAAAAAGTGGTGGCAATTAGCTAGGTAATGAACATTTGATTTAATAATGAGTTTGTTTGGAAAATTATTGATTTGGATTTTAATTTTGAACTCTAAACATTTTCATTAAAAGTATTAAGAAGAGTCAGTTGAGTTATAAAGCACTTAGCAGAAATTTCAAAGTGAACATCATTCAAATTAATAATAATTTTTTTAAAATAATTTTCATTGATTAAAATTTTTACATTGTGAAACAAATATTCTCTTGGCCAATAGAGTAATCTTAAATTATTTTTTGTCCATCTAAAAGGCCTTTTTTTCGCAATATTATTATAAGACAATATTTACTATAATGTTATTCTATTTTTTGGGACAAATTCAGACCTTGATTGTGCCTAACAAATTTTAAACCGAGTTGAATTAATTAATCAATTATGTCCATATGATTCCAATCTTGGTTAAACAATGCGCTCCATATCACAGATAATAAGCAACATGTTTAAATGATACAAGCGATATGGTGACCAAGAGAGAAAAGCTCTCTGATGGCTTAACAACCAACTACAAAGAAAAACAAATCTATTAACATAAAATGGAAGTTTTACAATAGATTTAACTATAAATTTATTACTACTTAATGTAGTACTTATTAATGTGACCCCATGCAACTCGAACTCTTTGGACTCTTCCATCTATAGTAATTATCGAACATGTACACTTGTTCTTGTCTTCAAGAACCCTATTAAAAATTCTCTCCAGCATCTTGTTTGTGTACTGGATGCAACAAATTCGATTGGATTATCGGATCTTCAGTAATCTTCAACTTGATCTCTAGATGATGCTTTGAGAAAGTTTCGTTAACCCTAACCCTAGTTGTATAGTCTACGGCTCTCAAAATTCTTTTCAGCGTCCCTCAGGTTTTCTTTTATAGCTTGACTTTTGGAGGCACGAAACCCTAGAAGCTTGGACATGGATTGTGCTGGATCTAGATTCTATCAACATGATTCTTAATCCATCAAGATAAGTGGCATGTATCGAGATTCTCGTTTGATCAACATGTATCAAGACATACGTACAAGACGTGTGTTCAAGTTTCAAATACACTTGAAACACACTCACAAGGCGCTTCTTTTGTTCACAGTGTGCAGGCCCTGATCATGTCTATAAATTATGTCTACCCTTCAAAGAATATTCTTCTATTAAGTTTTTACATGTATATCACTCGCTACAATTTTCACTAACATGAATTATTAAAACTATAGATCATGACAGAGAGGAGTCACCAATTTTATATATTGTATTTAATTTATGTTTAGATGGTTGTGTGTTTATATATAATAATAATAAGTTAATAACTAGGTTGCATCCGTTCTTACACATAAAAACATTTAATAGTAGTGGCAATAAAGTGGTCTTATTTAAGTGAGTGAGGCAATCATCTTGACTTTCGTATTAAGTATTATATGAATGGATCACTTGGCAAGAAATTTAAATTAGGTATGTGGAACAAAATTAGACAACATTGAAAAACTAATTTGGACTCCGATTGTAATTTAATAATAATAATAATAATAATAATTGTGCGGACTAGATTTTTAGACCTCCAACTTGTGAACAGTTGAAGATGGCCCAATTAGCCCAACATAATGTATTTGTTAGAGAGTGGATCTTACAAGAGAGAACATTTCAGCAAATCAAATATGGGTCTTAATTAAAAAGGGTTAAACCAGTTAGAAAAATACCACAATGTGAGAATGGCACTCTTCAGTCAAGTCCGAGGAAGAGTTGTTCATATATTGACTCAAGCCTTTTCTAAGTACAAGGTGTTCTTTCTTTTTTCTCAGAGATTACATGCCCCATTTTTCATGGAATCCATTCCCTTATATAGTCTTACTCTTTTCAATCCCAGCCTTTCACTTGTTAATTATGTAGGTGATCCCCTAGATGCTTGTCCCATTAGAACCTTCTGGGAAACTTTGTATGTAGCTGTAAGACTAAACATCACTGTTTAGACATCATTTCTACATAAATGCAGCCAGTTGGTTAGGTGCAGAACATTTAATGTGGTGGTAGCAGCATTCTTCTCAATATTTTTTAGTTTACTGTTGACTCATTTCTTTGAAGCTTATCCTTAGAAGTATGGTTGCCTCTCGCATGGTATTCTCTAGGTGGCTGGGTTCCAACCTTCCACAACACTTCCCGAGGAAGTTTGGCTCCTCGGGAGACACCACTTGTTCGTTATTATTTGTCATTGTCCTCGACCATTAACCTACATACTTGTTTTACTGTTCGACCATCCTCGGGCTCCTTTATATCCTTGGGCATGGCTCACGGCCCAATACTCCTACTCGGTTATTTTATCCCCATAATAATAATAATAATGTCATTTTTATTAATATTACGCAATTTGGATTTTTTTTTTTAATTTTAATTTTGTTGAGAAACATACAAAACTTGGACTTATTAGCGTCCAACTTAAAATATGTCATTTTCCTTACAATCCAGAAATGACACTCACAACAATATAAGTGGGTCATTATCTGAATCATTTTATTTATTTCGTGACTCCTCGAGTACAACTAAAACTTATAAAAATTAACAACCTAACAAATTAGGGATTCATATTTAACTTAAAAAAATTGGCTGTCATAATTAATTTCAATTTTTAATTACAGCCGCGAGAATATATAAGGACGAACATCCCAATTTAATTAAGAATATATATAAAAAGAACATAATTATATATATATATATATATATATAAATCAACCTAAGTACATTTCACAAGATTAAATCAATTGTACCTCTGGGTTAGTTCATGCACGCACATACATAATCAATTCACTTTCAAGTTCAACTGCTTCAGTGAATGCTGAACGCATGGTTCAATAGAAATATCTACGATTCATATCTCTTATCCACAACTATTTTTGTATCAAAAACTACTTCAATTACTTCTATATATAAAAAGCGGCTATGCCACTACAGTGCTTCGGTACCATGCACTCAGTGTGTTTGCACTATGCAGGCACTGTAAAGGCAACTGTGCATTGGTGAGGCACTTTTTTTTTTTTTTTTTTTTTTTTTTTTTCAGTCTTCCGTTTGTATTTTTTTTCCTTTCATATATATTGTTATACTGACACAACAAATTTCACAATATTTTCACAATTATTGAAGTGTTAATTTCTTATAAGTCAAAATAAAATTATAAAATATGAAATTGTGACCAACTACAATTGAAAATAAATGTTTTGTGAAAAGCGGCAATGCTGCTACAGTGCTTTGGCACTGTGCACTCAGTGTGTTTGTACTGTACAAGCGCTGTATTGGCAACAGTGCTTTGGTGAGGCACTTTGTCTTTTTTTTTTTTTTTTTTTTTTTTTCGTTTGTTTTTTTTTCCTTTTATATATATATTGTTGTACTGATACAAAAAATTTCACAATATTTTCACAATTATTGAAGTGTCAATTTCTTATAAGTCAGAATAAAATAATAAAATATGAAATTGTGACCAATCACAACTGAAAATAAATGTTTTGTAAAAAGCGGCAATGTCGCCACAGTTTACACTATTCATCTACAGTGTCATCTTGGTGAGCCACTTTGTCTTTTTTTTTTTTTTTTAGTTTTGAACAGTAGCTACAAATCCAAGAGGCACTGTAGCTATAGTAGCTACATTTTTTTTTTTTTCTAGTCTTCTGTTTGCACTTTTGTTTCCTTTTTATATAGGTGAGCCACTGTCTTTTTTTTTTTTTTTTTTTTTTTTTTAATTTTTAATTTTTTTTTTAGTTTTGAACAATAGCTACAGATTCAAGCGGCACTGTAGCTACAGTAGCTACATTTTTTTTTTCCAGTCTTTCATTTGTACTTTTTTCCCTTTTATATATATTGTTATACTGACACAACAAATTTCATAATATTTTCACAATTATTGAGATGTCAATTTCATTGCCACTTTAGTGTTTTTGCACTGTTCATCTATAATGCCATTTTGGTGAGCCACTTTGTCCTTCTTTTTTTTTTTTTTTTTTTTTTTTTGAACAGTATCTACAGTACCAAGCGGCACTGTAGCTATAGTAGCAACAATTTTTTTTTTTTCCAGTCTTCCGTTCGTACTTTTTTTTTTTCCTTTTATATATATTGTTATACCGACACAACAAATTTTATAATATTTTCACAGATGTCAATTTCTTATAAGTCAAAATAAAATAATAAAATATGAAACTGTGACCAACTACAACTAAAAATAAATCTATATATATAAAAACACGAATGCACTAAATCACTATAGTTGCAGTGCTTTGGTTTCGAAAGCCACTATTTTTTTCCCAAGTTTTGGACAATAACTACAGTGCCAAGTGGCACTGTAGCTACAGTAGCAACAAATTTTTTTTTCCAATCTTCCGTTTGTATTTTTTTTTCTTTTATATATATATTGTTATACTGACACAACAAATTTTATAATATTTTCACAGATATCAATTTCTTATAAGTCAAAATAAAATAATAAAATATGAAATTGTGACTAACCACAATTGAAAATAAATCTATATATATTGTGGAGGGAAGGGCCCAATCTAATGTAGTGGGCCTAAGGCCCCATTTGAGGTTTACTGTGCGTCCGAAGAGAAGGAGGTGGTAAGGGCAAGGCCCATCTGGAAGAAGGATACCCGGAAAAGAAAGATGGGTACAATCCGAAGAGGTCGCCATCCGTCTGAAGAGATTCTATTCCTCAGACGCGAATAGTATTGATCAATCGAACGTGTAGAAGGTCCGAATGATCTTTCGAGCATTCCTACTGATCAAGATAAGCTCTGAGTATATCTGGAGACGATAAGAATGAGGAAATATCTAAAGGAAAAGCTACTACCACCATATTAAATGCACTGCAACAACTTTTCTGACTGCATTTATGTGGAGAAGACCCCTGAACAGGATAACCTCATCTACCGCCACTCACAAAAAGCTGGAGAAGATACATGACATGACATGCACTCAAGTAGGAACCTAGATGAAGAACAAGTGGACAATGGAGATGAGAGGTGAGGATGTTATATAAAGAAGAAGGATCCATAGAAGGGGGGGGATCGATTTTGTGACCCTGAGAGTTGTAACCAGTATTCAATTAATCAAAAGTCTCTTCGGATTCAAACTCGCTTAGTCTTTGCATGTACATTTATGCTGGTTTATACTTGCATGCCATAATCAATTGTTGTGAGCTCTATAGTTAATCTAACTCTATCACCTACGCTCTACAAATTTTATTGTTTTTGGGCTTGGGCCACAAATCCAGACCATACATACATATATATATATATATATATATAAATGCACGAATGCACTAAATCACTATAGCTACAATGCTTTGGTTTTGAAAGCCACTATTTTTTTCCCAAGTTTTGGACAATAACTATAGTGCCAAGTGGCACTGTACCTACAGTTTTTTTTTTCTCTTTTAAATATTTATGTAAGCTAGTATATATATTGTTATACTAACACAACAAATTTCACAATATTTTTACGATTATTGACGTGTCAATTTCTTATAAGTCGAAATAAAATAATAAAATATGAGACTGTGACCAATTACAACTAGAAATAAATGTTTTGAGAAAATGTTACAACACTTATTGTGTAGTGCTTTTAGTTTATTCAACTAGCACGGTAGCTATAGTGCCTAAAGTTTTTTTTTTTTTTTTTTTCTTCAGTAATCGGTTTGTGTTTTTTTTTTCTTTTAAATATTTATGTAAGCTGGTATATATATTGTTATACTGACATAACAAATTTCACAGTATTTTCACAATTATTGATGTGTTAATTTCTTACAAGTCGAAATAAAATAATAAAATATGAGACTGTGACCAATCACAACTAAAAATAAATGTTTTGAGAAAATGTTACAACACTTATTGTTATCACAATGTTTTCATAATTATTGAGATCTCAGTTTCTTATACAGCAAATAAAAAAATGCTAAGTCCACAACATTTTAACATTAATTTATACAGTGCCTAAAGTTTTTTTTTTTTTTTTCCAGTTATCGGTTTGTTTTGTTTTGTTTTTTTTTTTTTTTTTTTTTTTTTTTTTTTTTTTTTTTTTTTTTTTTTTTTTTTTTTTTTTTTTTAAGATCTTTATATGTTTACTTTGTAGTTGCAATGCAAGTTTACATTATAAATACACAAAAATGGTTAATATTATACACATTTGCACAAAAAATGGTAAATATTGTACAAAGTTTGTAAATGTGTACGAAATTTGCCAATTTTTTTGTGTCTACAATATAAATTTATATTGTAATTAAGTATAATGTATACATAGAGATATTTTGAAAATGTTGTAACGCATGTGTCAATTCCTTATGGGTCAAAATAAAATAAAATAAAATAAAATAAATATTATACCAAGATCTAGCACAACTAAAATGTCGTGATATTTTGTTGTTATTATAATATATTCACAACTATTGAGGTGTAAGTTTTAGGTCAAAATAAAATAATAAAACATTAGACTGGGATTTGTCATGGTCTTATACGATTGAGATTAACTTTTTATGACATAACTATCAAAATTCTTAAAATTAATGTCTCTTTTGATTAATGTAAATCTCTATATATTTTAAAAATCAAATGATTTATATTTTTATTTTGAGATACAAATAAAATCTAAAATTGATCCTAATTACTACTTTTTTTTCCCCATGGCTAGTACGTGCAAGCACGTGCTGCCTTGACTATTTATCTCAATATGTGTATAAATAAATCTTTAACAACTCCACACCCTTTAAACAAAATTACTTTCTCTTTATTTTTATAAACTTGAATTTCTTTAATTTTAAATAAAATATCTAATATACCTTAACTTATATTTTTAAGATACTCATTAATAAAAGTGATTGGCATTGAAAAACAAAATTTGCACTAAATATTTTTAATAAGTGATATTATAGGGGTTTAAAAAAAAATTAAGTGTTATTTAAATATGCTAAAAACTTCATGGTTTAGGAATAATAATTCAGTATTTTGGAAGCAATACTCCCTTCTTTCATATAATAATGAACATCTATGATTTATAAATGATGATTGAGTTATTACTTATTACACATTTACACCTATAAATAATTTTAAATCTCTATCCCTCCTGATCTTTCTTTTGGGAAAACCTAAGTTAAAATTTTCCCTCAACACTTCACTTGGTGTAAGAAAAATGAAAAATGAACATGAGTTCATGCATGAGTTCATGCATACATCAAATCTAACATAAACGTCATGGCATGCGTTTATATTGTTATGGATGGCTTGGAAAGATGGCGATAGAGTATCTTTATACACTCCAAGAAAGTTTGCAGCAAAAAAGGGAGTATATATATATATATATATAGACACACACATATCTGACTCTCTCTCTCTCTCTGTGAGAAAGTCATAAATGACTCAAAAGTCTGAGAGAGATTTGAGAGGTTTACATTAAAATATGTATCTGGTCAATGCTTGATCTCCTCATCAGTATAGAGTGTGAGAGAAATGCTCTTCCTTTTTAATTTTTCTCTCGTAACAGGACAAGTATGTTTTAACAACTCATGGGCAGGAAAGGAGCCACACTAGGGTCCATGAGGGTAGGGGTGGTAAAATTGGACATGACCCGCAAACCCGACACGACACGACATGAAATTAGTAGGTTATGGGTTGAGACTTAACGAGTTCGTGTCATATTCGGGTTGACACAGCTGACTCGTTTGATAAACGGGTTAGGTTAGTGTTGAACATATAGAATCCATTTGACCCGTTTAATTAAATGACATTTTATTAATATACCCTTCAAACTCTAGGTATAGAAACTTATTAGTTGTTGTGGTTTATTTTTTTTGATATATTGTGATTGATTATTTGTGATATTGTGATATGCTTTAGTTTTAAATGATTATTTGTGATGCAATTACTGTTAGTTCTGAATTTTATATAAAAAAAAATTATTTGTTTGTTTTTCATAATTTTTTTTCTTCATTTTGATAATATTTGATAAACAGGTTGACACGATTGACTTGTTTAATAAATCGGTCGAGTTAGGGTTGAGGAATCTTGACCCGTTTAATAAACATGTCAGGTTAGTGTTAACTTATATCGTCAAATACTCATGAGTTGACACAACATGAACTCGACACGCGAACACGAATTGCCACCCCTACATGAGGGCCTTGGCCCCGTGAGTTGCAGGAAAAAAAAATTGTATATATATTACAGTCTAATTTGAATTGGGCATAAGGAAAATAAAAGTTGACTATCCTTCACAGATCAACCCAAACAACCACATATTATTAGCTCAAAAAAATTAACAAAAAATTATTACAAAAATAAAATAAAATAATTGACGACAAATCATCAATTTTATACTTTGCCTCCCTCCCTCCCAACTCGAAATTCTGACTTTATCACTACTCATGGGTACACTAGATGGAGGCTAATACATTATCTTTGAATAGCTTGCAATTTTTTCTTTTCTAACCTTGTAAAAATCATGCTTAATACTGATGCTACTTGAAAATTAGTAAGCTGAATGCTCTGAGTTTCAACGATGGTTGGATGACCTGAAGAGAAAGAAAAAGACTATCGAATGTGATATTCACCATAGCCAACTGGACGAGAGAAAAATTGATTGAGTGTGGTTGTACCTATTCTTCAATCTATACTATATAAAATGATTCTCCTCTTTGAATTGGACTTTTATATGATTCAAAAATACTCTTAGAAACTTAGGAACAACTTGATAAAAATATATCTCAAAATCCACTTAAAATGCCTACAAAATAGGATACTCTCCTACTAATCCATGTTTTCAAAATAAACTTATCCAAAAATTTGATTAAAAAAAAAAATCAGTCCACTTTGAAAAATAGACTAAATAGATTAATCTCTCTAAATGAGAGCTTTAAGGCTTTTTTTTTTTTTTTTTTTGGGTTTTGTCATAATTTAAAAACTGAAATAAATGGAAAATTATGACACTAGACAAAAAAAGAGCCTCATTGCATACGCAAAACGCATGTGATGAAGTTAGTATGTAATATGATGATATGACATATTGGGATTAAAGAAGTAAAATTTATATTTTACATCACATCCTTATAAAATTTAATCTCATAATTATATACATACTTCTTGCATTCTTGGTTTAAATAAGAGGTTCAAAACTGTTGGTGTCATCAACGGGCTAGATTCATTTGAAACAATTTATATTTTTTAAAACGAATATTATATCATATGAGTGAGGTTCAGTTAATTCAATTTGTGTGTGTGTATGTCTATATATATATATATATATGTAAAAATTGAATTAACTGAACCTCACTCATATAATATTTGTTTAAAAAAATAAATTGTTTCAAATGAATTTGGCCCGTTGATGACACCAACAATTTTGATTTATTTATTTTTTATGGGACATATATATATATATATATATATATATGAGTACTAGTTAGTGCACATTTTTAAAGTTTTAGTACAAAATGAGAACTTTCATGTAATATACATAGATTTTTTTTTTTTTTTTATGGGACATAGACTTGACTTTTATTATATATATAAATAATAAAATTTAAATCTATGTATATTATATGAAAGTTCTCATTTTGTACTTAAAAGGTAAAAGGCTAAAAACTTGCACTAACTATATTGTACTCCAAACTACCAATTGATAGGGTTGAAGTTGAAACTTAAAACTTAAAACTATCCCAAACAAGTATTTGTGAAAACTCACATCTCTCTCATATCAAGGCAATAAAAAATGTTTTAAAATAATAATAATAATAAAGAGGAAGAAGAAGAATCTTCTAATAGAAATTTTAATTGTTTACGGACAGGCTACACCTAGCTACCGTAAGAACTGAGGAAGAGAACAACTAATTAGCTGACCGTCCAACAAGTTATGACTTGTGAGTAATCCAACATTTCTTTTTCCCCTGAGCGTATGCAAGTACGTCATCCTCTTGTCCTTGAATTTCTCTCTACCGGTACCTCTAAGGCTCTAACGATGTCTAGGGAAAAGAGAATCCACACTATTCTTTGTCACCATCAAATAATTAATCAATGTAAATGTTATTCCCCCGTCTCAATTTTTTTGTCCTGTTTAAAAAGTTAAACTTTTTAAAAGAATATCATTTATTATCTTATCTACCTTTTAAAAATGTATAAGTTTCTAAAACTATCCTTAAAAAAATTTATTAAAAAATTGAATTAGTAAATTAATAGGGGTATAATAGGAACATTAGTAAATTAATGAATTTTATTTTTAAAAACAGGACAATATTTTGGAACATCTCAAAATAGAATAGAGGACAAAAAAAAAAAAAAAAAGGGACGGAGGGAGTATTATATTATTTCAATTTCAATTGAAACTTGTCAAAATTTAATATGTTATGGAAAGTTCTAAACGATTTGCGGAAAAAACTATTAAAAAATCTAGGAATAATTTTACCAATTTGACTACAGAAGTCCTATGAGATAACAATAAATGTAATTGGTTCTATAACACATTATAAATAAATGATGATATATCATATTATCATATATATTGTATAATATAATTAGTTGTAATTATGTTACAACTTTATTTAATATTTTTTTATTAGAGGTGAATTTTGACAAATTCACTGTTGAATTATATCTTCTTTTTATAGCTTCCATACTTGCAAAATTTCTAGAAAATTAAAGATCAATAGGTAAGTCATTAATAAATTGTTTAAATTACAAGTTTTTGTAATTTAAAATTATGCATAAAATATAAGCTTATAGATTATATAATAATAATATCTGATTGACACAAAATTTGACATGTGTATTATGAGTGCAAAGAACATGCAATTCAAT
This sequence comes from Quercus suber, assembly GCF_002906115.3. Taxonomy (NCBI): domain Eukaryota; kingdom Viridiplantae; phylum Streptophyta; class Magnoliopsida; order Fagales; family Fagaceae; genus Quercus; species Quercus suber. Next base: position 23,813 of record NW_027070050.1, read on the forward strand.
GGTTAAATTTTCAAAATATGTTGTAATATTTATTTTATTGAGTAACATTGCAGTTTTATGTTATAACTAATTTTGTAGCTAAGTTTTGTCTTTAAAAGTTATAGTTATGTCAAATAGCTACTCTCACTAATTGATAAACTAATTTTATATTATTTGATAGAATATATATTTCCTCAAATTAAGGGATAAATTTAATATATGTTTAATTTAGGTAAAACTTTATCATTTAAATTTCAACAAAATTAAATTCTATTCAATTAAAAGTCTATTATAAAAAATTTCTAAACTTAAATATCACACAATAGCCCACGTTTTCTTTCTACAATTTTGACTATGGATAAAACTTTATCATCTAAGTTTTAGAAATTTAAATTATACTCCAATTAAAAGTCTATCATCAACATTTAAGAACAATTAATTAGTAAATTAATTATATTATTTGTTAGAATATATTTTCTCAAATTAAGTGATAATATTTAGTAATTGTTTAATTTAGATAAAATTTTATCATTTATATTTCGACAAATTTAAATTCTATTCAGACTAAAAGTCCATTATCAAAAATTTCTAAACTTAAATCCCACACAACTCATCATTTTATTTTTGTTTTTTTCCTTAGGTTGCATCTTATTAAATTAATATTTTATTAGGATATTAAGCCACAAGGCTATTGACTAAGGGAAAAGATTTAACAATTAAATTTTTTGAGAGGAGCAATAATTTAATTTAGATAAAAGGTTATCTTTAAGTTTTAGATATTTAAATTCTACCCCAACTAAAAGTCTATATTTCTCTCAAAAAATAAATAAATAAATAAAAGTTTACCCCAACCCTATAATTAAATCATATACAATACACCCCATGTTTTTGTAATTTTATTTTTCACTTTTTTTCCCATGATGCAACTTACACTTATGTTTTAATATAATAAATTTATCTTACTTATTGTTCTTTGCTTCTAAATTTACGTGCATGATATTATGCCAAATGAATTTTACTATAAAGAAGCAAAAAAATGGATACTCATATAAGTTTTGGTTCTCTTATGTAAGTTCTTAATTTTTTTTTAATTCTCAATTTTTGAACTCTTTTGTATATGTTTTGATTTTGGGTTTTGGTTCTTGTATTTAATTTTTGAGTGTGTTGATTTTTTTAATTAGGCTATCACTAAACAAATTTTGAGTACTGATTATTTTGCTAATTATTGTTTATGCTAGCTAGGGCATAGATTAAACATAACCTAAAAACATAGTATATAAAAGGTATTCAACAACCTCTCAATGGTAAAAACTACTTTTAATGCTTTTTTCCATTATCATAATTATTATTAATATTTTTTCTAACAAAATCATAATGCACTTACAAAATTCATGACCAAAACTTTCAATTAGTTTTAATAATAATAATTCTATGACCAAAAAATTTCCCACAACTAGCATATGTAGCTAATTGTAAGTGGTATAGAAAATGTGGTGGGTTCATATGAAAGTAAAAGGCGGTCTCCTACATAGAATAATTGTGAGAAATTGTGAGATAAAAGTCATGGTATTAAAATAAATCTTTTAGTAATGGATCCGATTAACGGATGAGCATTTGTTAATGAACTATTTTATGAAAATTTTAATACCACTTTCATGGGAAATATAATAAGTTGTAAAAAAAGTTAATTGTTTTTTCTTTTCCCATAAAAATTCCTAAAAATGTTTTTTTAACTAATAATCTTAGAGCATCCATTAACTTTTCCCTTAATATGTATAATATATTATATATATATAAACCTCTTACAAGCTTTTTTTTTTTTTTTTTTGACAAAGAAAAACCTTACAAATTGATGTGTTATACTAATCATGAAAAAGTAATTCAAGTATTTATTTAATATGTTACACAAATTATCCTGCTCTTGCCCCCCATATATTTGTGAAATGACTATCACTCTAAGAGTGTGAGGTCGTCAAATTTATAATATCTTTAACATTATACATAAAATAATAAAATTCAAACATTGCCTCTTTCGGTGTTCTTTATCTCTTGCTTCGGTGCTCTTCATTATCCTTGCAAAAGGATAAAATAATGGTTTTGGTGCAACTTGTGACCATCAGTTTACTGTTGCAAGTGCCATATATTATATCTCTCACACACTATAAGTGACTTGAAGAAAACGTAAATATACACATATGGACCAGAATACATACCCTTGCGTACACGTGTTTGACACTTTCTTTACAATCTCTCAGTTGAAGAACAACAAATATATTGCATAAAAAAGAAAAATAATAATAATGAGGTTGCCACTCAAGGTATTCATGGCCGACATGTGCTTAAATTTAATAACTTTATATATATACTATCATTTTCCCAGTAGAATATATGTTTTGCTCTTCCCAACCCAAATCCTCATCCTTGTGGAAGTTTGATGTATTTAATGATTTTTGGCATTTTTTTCTTCCTTCTAGACTTATCTCATTGTATATATCATGTGGGCATAATGTTGGTGAGTCTTAATTAGAATGCACAATTTCCATGGCTGGTATGCTTTGAATTTTACAATGATTTTAATATTCTCTCTCACAAAGTTGGAGTAGGTTTATTTAATTAAAATAATTAATATACTATAATTAAGAAAAAAGTGTAGGGTATATGAAAACACAACTGGTTCTAGTTCTTCATCAAAAAAAAAAAAAAAACCACGCACACACTCACAACTAGTTAATTATTAGGTGGGATTGATAATGATCATAATAACAATAATTGTTTTACACCTGGATGCAACATAGTATATTCCTACATAATTGAGCAAGACACAAAAGAGTATTCCCATCGGATTATGCAGAAAAAAAAAAAAAAAAACATTTTGATGAAGTGCAAATCGTCAGTTTTGTAAGTTCGTCTAGATGGAACCGGGTCTTCATCAGCTATCTCTGTAAATGTAGAACAATAGCTCCCTTAAGGTGGTCACCAGTGTGGTGTCTGCCACCATGTCTTCGATGCCAAAGTCAGTATATAGAGATTTTTAGAGAATAGTAAGAGAGTTTAGAATATCAGAGTATTAATGAATACCTTTTAGATGGATTCTTGTACCTGGTTTGTCTCTAATCAGTGAGTATATATATGGTTTCATGTTTCCTAGCTGTTGGGGCCTTAATTGTGGCTTTAGTGCTCTTTTTTAATGTCTCAGAGCTCATGAATATGAGTTTTGATGAGGCTCCAACGGTTTGCCCATTGATTGGTAACTGTCCACGGTATTAAATGCTCTTATTAATGGTTATCCTATGTTCGTCCATGTCCTGCCAAGGTGGACGAGTATATTTGACGGGATCGTCTAAGGGAGGTGAGTTCGTCAGTCCCATCACATTTGAACTCACCAAAAATAGACCGAGTTAGGTCAAGACCAACAATAGACCAACACAGGTCAAGAACAAAAGCTCCATCATCGTTGAGCAATCCTTTGAGCGACACTCAGTAAGAGCAAATCTACCAATAAATTACAGTTTCTCTTTATAATACCCTTCATGGTTGCAAAATTTCAAAATCATTAAGGATCAATAACTATTTAAATTTCAAGATTTTAGAACTTTAAAATTATATACAAAACATGAGATTATTAATCCAAAAATAAATAACACTTAATTCACATAGAATTTGGTATTTATGTTACTAACAAAATGAACATGTAACCCAACTAATGGTGAGATTCTTAAAATTAGATTATTCAATAAAAAGTTATAAATGGTGTAATATTGATAATTAGTTATATCAAGTGTAACTTGATAGGGAGACACCTATATATAGCTAAATTTGGTGTCAATTATATGTTGTTTGATTTTAGATTTATAAATTCATGTACTATATATAATTTTAATCTTTAGAAAACTTGAAACATAAAATTTTTTATAGATAAATAGTTATTTATCTCTATTTAGTTGGAAGTTTTGTAAGTATGGAAGGTAGAAGGAGAAAATCTAATCCAATAAGAAATTGTTCAAAATTAATATATGTTGAATAGAAATTATTGAATGGTATAATATTCACAAAAATTACAATAGTGTATATCTTTGGTCTTGTTAAAAAGTGATGAAAATTAGTACACACTTCTAAAAAAAGACTACTTATTAATATACAATAATTATCATTTTGCATGCACAAATTTATTGTAATTAAAAGTACTTTTTTCATTTTTCCATTTGTGCACACAATTTGACTTTATTTTTTCACGGTTTTATTAACCAATGCCCGAAATGCACATATTAAGGAATGATTGAAATTCAATTATAAGTTGTGATGCACATTTTTTTGTAAAGAAATTTCTATTCGTTAATAATCATTGATTTAGCCACACATAGTTATTGTGGTAGTATCTAATTCTCTTGATATTTGTAAACAATTTGAGTTTACTATGTGAAAACGCATTTAAATCCTACCTACAACAAAAGGGCTGGGAACTTGTTGGCATTTAGTTTTGACAATAAATAGTAATTATCATGAAGCAAATGTCGTAAACTTCAAATCCTATCATATTTATAGAAAATATTAAGTACTAAATACACCTTGACTTTTTATTTTTTATTTTTTAGAAACAAACACACACATACACATAGAAGAGAGAGAGAGAGAGAGAAATTGGTTTTAACACAAATGCACACCACAATTCCACTCAAAAGCCATGCTAAATACACTTTAACTTGTGTCCTCATTAATAAGAACTTTGAAAAAAAAATAAAATTCCCCTAATCTCCTATGCTATTTCAAGACCTCTTTAAATATATTCATTTTTAAAAAAGTCAATGGACACAATGTTTATAACTTTTCTAAATTACCTTTAATTTATTTAAGAAGCTAGTCAATACTGTTAGGACATATGTGTTTTCACTTGTTAAGAGCATATGTCACTTATTTATGTAAATTGGCTAATCATTGAACAAAACGCACTTTACTTGTAATTGGGTAGTTCTAGGTGTTTTTAATACTTCAAGAAACAAGGTTTCAAGATCAAGTGTTGAAGTCATCAAGTCTGTCCAAGAAAAACAAGCTGAAATGCAAAATCATTAAAGCTCGACACCTTCTCGATAGCTCCTCGACACTTGCTATCTGTCGAGATTTATAAAATCAGATTTTCTGATCTGATTTCTTGGGATCCGTGAATGTGTGTTTGAGTCTTCTTTTCTCCTAATTCTAGACATATAAAAGGATTATTTTAAGAGTCGTCAAATAGTACACAAGTTGCACAAGCATTGAGCAAACTCTGTTCAAGCAATTTGTGATCAAAGACGAAGTTTTTGACCTAGTTCATCTTCTCTGAAGAAGTGGTTGTGTATTTGCACAAAAGGGTTTTGTGACCAAGCATCTTCTTGATCTTCATCGTGTAGGATGAACTAAAAAACTTTGCAGCCAACCTCTCCTTTTAAGTTGGTGTTTGAAATCGCGTACTGGAATCTGCACATTGGTTAGTCATGTACTTGGGAACCATGCATCAAAAGGGGGAACTGTCATTACAGATCAAGTCCAATTGGGTATTGGAGTAAGAGTTCAACTGTAGGTTGGTAAGTTACTTGAGATTCCTTTACTTGTAGCAGCTTGATTTGATAATAGTGGAGTTTCGGGAGTGGTGACCTGAAAATCATCCTGTGGGATTTTTGCCATAAGGGTTTTCTCCATTCGTAAACAAATCACCGTGTCATTTAATTTCTACTGCATATTTAGTTATTTGGTGATTTGTTTATGCTTCCACGTATTTGCATGTTAAATTGATTAATTAATAATTTGGCTAATTAATTAATTGGTTTAATCACAATGGGTCATTCAGTTTGTGGCCTATTAAGTGGTATCAGAGCAGGCACACTCTGATTAGGGTTTAATCTTTGCCGTGTTTAATCTATTGACCCTTGTTTGTCATGGATAGAGGACAGTCATTAATTATACCTCCTTTATTTGATGGGACTAACTACGCATACTGGAAAGTACGCATGAGAGCTTTTTTGCAGTTCTTAGATGAAAAGGTGTGGCAAGCTGTAGAGATTGGCTGGACTAAGCCAAAGGAAGCGCCGGCCGATTGGGATAAAGCCAAGATCAAGGCGGCAAACTTCAATAGCAGGGCATTGAATGCGTTCTTCAGTGTGGTCACCAATGAGGAGTTCAAGAAGATATCCTTAACTGAAACTGTTAAGGAGGCGTGAATCATCCTCCAAACAACCTATGAAGGAACAAAAGCTGTCAAAGATTCAAAACTTCAAAGGCTCACTACAAGCTTTGAAGAGATTAAGATGGAGGAGGATGAGTCGTTTGATGAGTTCTATACCAAGCTCAAGGACATAGTAAACTCAGCCTTCAATTTTGGGAAAACCATCCCTGAACCCAAGATTGTGAGGAAAGTGTTTAGATCTCTACCCGAGAGATTCCATGCCAAGATTACGGCAATAGAGGAATCAAAGGATATTGACAAGATTCCTTTGACTGAGCTGGTTGGAAACTTGTAGACCTATGAGATAGGGTTATCTAGGATTGACAAGTCAAGTAAAGGCAAGAGCATGGCCTTAAAGGCAAAGATCAGTGATATAGATGAGTCTTCCGATGATGAAGATTCCAAGATGAAGTCTTACATTACAAGACAGTTCAAGAAGTTTATGAAGAATGCCAATGAGAAGAGCTTCGATAAAGACCGTAGACAATCCAGTTCTTTCCAGTCTAAGGTGCAAGACAGAGGGAAAAAAGATACTAAGGAAGTGGTCAGTACATTGTTCCTACAGGACCAAAGTGTTTTGGATGTTATGGATTCAGTCACATGAAGCATGAATGCCCGACATATCTCAAGAGCATTGGAAAGAGTAAAGCACTTGCTGCAACCTTGAGTGACACTAAGCCTGAAGATGATTCCGACAATGAGGATGACGGAATCTTAAATGCCTTCACTGCCACAGTCAATCCTACTGAAGGGATTGTTGAAGAAGTGGACGAAGAAGAAGAACTGGTGGAGTCAAAATTCGAGAAGATGGATGATCAAGATGATATCTATTCAGCCTATGAAAAGCTTTACAAGCTCTCTAAGAAGTATGAGAAATTGTATAGGTTGGCCACCAAGAAGCTTAGTGATGTGGAACTTAATCGTGAAGAGTTGTCCACAAAGTTTGATGAGGCGAATCAAACTATTGGTGCACTGAGGTTTGAGACCAATTTCTTGGCTGAGAAGACTAAGAAGCTTGAAGTGGAGCTGTTTCAAGTTAGAGCTCAACTGGAGAAGACTTCAAGTGCAAAGCTTGATGAGATGCTCAGCAATCAGAAATCTGCTTCAGATCGAACAAGTTTAAGGTATGGTCTTTCTTCCTCTCATATTGCTTCTACTAGTACTACTGTTTTTGTTTCTCCTGCTAATAACATTAAAATTGAGAACACTGATGTTAAAACTGAATTAGCTAGTGAGAACTTAGACAAAGGATACTAAAAACCCTAGGGCTAAGAAGGTTAACTCTCAAAAGCCTAAACAAAAGAAACAGCATCTCTGTCATCATTGTGGAGCTGCCGGTTATACTCGACCAAATTGCTACAAGTGGCTAGCCACTCAACAGAGCAACAACATGATCGTGTTTGGAAGCCAGAATTAGCTTCAATCCTCTCTTGCTCCTCTTGGAGATCTTCTGAAAGCCCTTATATTCCTTTTGAACTTGAACGATTTAAATTCTTCCCCTTCACAGCTAGTTCAAGGGTTCAATTAAAGGAAAGGTTCTTCCAAGGTGTAGAAGAAAAATGACTCTAAGTGATTTTATCACTTTCTTCTATCTTCTTGTTTTTGTGCATTACTTGTGTGTTTTGCATTTTTTTGAGTCAGTCTAGTTTTATACTTTGCTTTGTTTAACATGTTTTTGTGTGCTTATTTTCAGTTTTTTATTTATTTTGTTTTTGATATAAAAATAAAAAAAAAATTGAAAAATTGAAAAATACAAAAACAATGTGTGCTTTGTGTACATTGGTACTTGTGTACTTTAGATGGCCATTAAAACAAAGTTTTCTAAACTTTGTATCTTTTGTAACTTAGATGAGCATCTCTATGCACAACTAAGCAAATGAGCTTTATGGCTCTTATTTGTGATGAGTAAGATTAAGTTATCTCTTAAACTTAACACTCGTATCACTCTTTTTGACAGGTAGGACTAGAAAATCTTAAGAGAAATGTATAAATAACCATCTCACCACTGTTGCCCGCCAATCATAATATGACACCTGTATGCTTCGGCATAGTAAAAGTGCAGTGTCAAAAACACCCGTATGCTTCGGTATAGCAAAAGTGCAGTGTCAAATGCTTAACATATTGGGCATTTTTTTTCTCTCTTTTTATGCCCATGCATGATATGCTTAAAAGAAAATATGCAAAGAAAATAAAAAGCAAAAAAAAAAAAATGCTTTAAATATGGTTGCAAGCGTGTATTCTAGGAGATGTGGGAGTTATAGGATGTACCTCGAAGGTGATAGTCTCCATTAAACAGTTATGATTGTGTGTGAGTATCTCTATGCACAACTAAGTAAGTAAGCTTTATGACTCTTGTTTGTGATGAGTAAGATTAAGTTATCTCTTAAACTTAACACTCGTATCACTCTTTTTGACGGGTAGGACTAGAAAATCCTAAAAGAAATGCATAAATAACCATCTCACCACTGTTGCCCGCCAATCATAATATGACACCTGTATGCTTCGGCATAGCAAAAGTACAGTGTCAAATGCTTAACATGTTGGGTATTTCTTTTCTCTCTTTTTATACCCATGCATGATATGCTTAAAAGAAAATATGCAAAGAAAATAAAAAGCAAAAAGATCAAAAATACTTTAAATATGGTTGTAAGTGTGTATTCAAGAAGATGTGAGAGTTATAGGATGTATCTCGAAAGTGATAGTCCCCATCAAACAGTTATGATTGTGTGTGAGTTAAAGTTATTTTCTCATATCTCAGATCGTCATAACATGTATACACATATGCAATCTTGCGATATTTTTCACACATAACACGCAATATTCTTTGCTACTATTGATACGTGTGCAGGTACAATGTGATTTGGCCATCACAAGTGTTTACATGTGCTAATGTATGCTCACTAAACTGTCTTGACTTATTTTTGAAAAATAAAATTGGTTAGACTTGTTTAGTGTGTGTGTGTGTTTCTGAGAATCCATGTGCTTAAAATTTCTGTTGAGAGATGTTTTTAAGAGCTTAATATGTTGTTTGGATCATTGGTTGAGGTGTATGTTGGATTGCATTCATGTCTGTATTTTTCACTTCTCGAAAAACTGCTTTTAACTGTTGGCTCGACACCTTCTCGATACCTTGTTATCTGTCGAGCTTTTCAAACCTTTTTCTTATCATAATCTCAACACATCTTCGACACCTGGTAGATCGATCGAGAAAGTTCCTGTATCCTCGATACCTTCTCGATACCTTGTCGATCGATCGAGTTTTTGTTCTTAGTTTTGGTGTTTATTCCTCGATACCTTCTCGACACCTGAAGCTGTTGACGTTCATTTTCTAGACAACTACCTCGACAGCTGTCTTGACACCTTAGTTGTCGAGAATTATTGAAGCTCCTATATAAGCTTCTGTCGCAATTCGGTTATCATTTTCTCGATCTCTCTCGATCTATCTGCGGCTGTTCATCTCCCAAACTCCTTTTTTCTCACTCAAAACCTTCAACCCACGTGATTTTTGGCCCTTCCTTGCTTCAAATCACTTGGTATGATCTCTTTTTCCCTCATTATTCATGCATTTCATGTTTTGAATCTTAGGTTTTGGGGTTTTTGAAAATTTTTGGGGTTTTTCTTGAAATTTTGGGTTGGGTTTTCACCTAAATGTGTTCCAAAAATGTCATACATTGCATTTCATGTGCATTAGAATGGTATTTACATGCATTTAGATGTGTGTTCTATGTTTGTGTGCTAGTAGGATTGGATTAGGCTGATCCCATGATGCTTTTTACTTTGCATGTCACATGTTCATGCATTCCCCATGCATACGTACTCATTGTTCAATATATTTGATATATGTGAACTGTTTTGGAACTTTTCTGATTGTCTCCTTCTCTATCTCTTTCTCATTCTATTTACGTTAGTAGTGTCTATGGCACCTAAGCGTAAATCCACTCCGGCTCGAAACCCTCTGCGTTCTGGAGCTTCTTCATCTTCTGATTCTACTCCTCTTAATCTTCGGTTCCATGATGGTGATGCTCACAAGAAATTTTTGGAGAACTTTTCTAGACAAGGTGTTCATTCGGAACGCCAAGTCATTTTGGCGGACTTCACCGACACTGACCTTCCTTTTGTCATTCACAGTAGGGGATGGAAGTCACTGTGTGACGTCTTGGTCACATGTCCTCTCGTGCTCATTCAGAAGTTTTACTCCAACACGCATGGGATCGATCATTCAATACCTCTCTTTTTCATTTGCGTTCGAGATACGCGCATTCCTATCACACCGCAGCTAGTTGCGGATGTGCTTAGAGTTCCTAGGATAGAGTTTCCTGACTATCCTTCTTGTGAGCGTCTGAGGACTGTGTCCAAAGATGAGCTCATCTCTACTTTTTGTGAGTGCCCCGCTGATTGGGGTGAATATCAGTATATATCATGTAGACCTTTTGCTAAAGGTCCTAGATTCCTCAACATGGTATGACTTTTGTACTCCATCCACTCTCTCACTACAACTCCATCACAGAGCCTCGTGCTCGATTTTTGTTATCTCTTCTTGAGCATCTAACTATAGATTTTCCTTCTTATTCTATTCTTTCTATCATAGATGTTCATTTAGATTCGACGTCCTGTGATAAGATCATCTTTCATTCTGCTATCACGAGGATCTTACGCCATTTTTCTATCCCTTTTCCTGTGTCCGACCACTTCATACACATTTGTACCATAGATGCCACTACCGTAAAATGTAGTGGGGCTCAGTTTAGGTCGAGACAGCCGGATTCCACTCCTTCCTCCCGTTTAGCTCCATCCAGATCTGCTCCATCTACATCTGCTTCTTCTTCCTCTATGGGCGATGTATCTCTTGGAGATATCATGACGCAGCTGCAACGCATGGATGCTTGCCTCGATACACTCTCCACTGAGTTGTATCAGGTGAATGTTCGTGTTGGTCGTATTGTACAACGGCAGGCGACCATGGGTGGTTTTGCTTCTGAGGCTACTCCTTCACCACTTCCTCCAGCAGCTTCTGACTCTGAGGATGATGATGATAATGGTGATGACGATGACGCTTCGTATGATGATGGAGATGCTAGCTCTACTGATGAGATATCTATATGACACTCTATCCTTTGTCACTCGTGACAAAAAGGGGAAGTAGTTTTGGGTTATGAGAGTAGTCATCTTAGGGGGAGAGTTAGTATATGACATTTTTGTTAGGAGGAGTGTTGATATTTGAGCAATGTAGTGAGGTTTTGATGTATCTTTTCTTTTCTATTCTTTTTAGATACATTGTTCTTGTATATGAGGTCTTGTGATCATGTTTACATACATTGTGCTTATCTTCTTTATATGCTGATGTATGTTTCTTTCACTTACCTTTACATGTGTTGTTTCTTTTCTTTCTTTATACATATGTTTCTTATTACTTGTATGCAATCTATTATTTTTGTTTCACACAAGATGCCTTGATGAGTTTTGTTTAAAGTGTTTTAAAAATACAGGTTGTCAAAGTCTATTTGCCATAACCTCTTTTCTTGCAAAGTTTTTCAAGGGTTTGTGATAGGATAGATTTTATTGTATTCAACAAGTGAGTATGAGTTGAGTGATTTATGACTTGTCTCATATGTTCATTTGTTTGTTGTGGTTTTGTCACAGATTGTTAAAGGGGGAGATTGTTAGGACATATGTGTTTTTACTTGTTAAGAACATATGTCACTTATTTAGGTAAATTGGCTAATCCTTTGACAAAACGCACTCTACTTGTAATTGGATAGTTATAGGTGTTTTTAATACTTCAAGAAACAAGGTTTCAAGATCAAGTGTTGAAGTCATCAAGTCTGTCCAAGAAAAACAAGCTAAAGTGCAAAATCATTAAAACTTGACACCTTTTCGATAGCTCCTCGACACCTGCTATCTGTCGAGATTTATAAAATCAGATTTTCTGATATGATTTCTTGGGATCCATGAATGTGTCTTTGGGCCTTCTTTTCTCCTAATCCTAGACATATAAAAGGATTATTTTAAGAGCCGTCAAATAGTACACAAGTTGCACAAGTATTGAGCAAACTCTGTTCAAGCAATTTGTGATCAAAAACAAAGTTCTTGACCTAGTTCATATTTTCTGAAGAAGTTGCTGTGTATTTGCACCAAAGGGTTTTGTGACCAACCTCTTCATCGTGTAGGATAAGTTGAAGAACTTTGCAGCCAACCTCTCCTTCTAAGTTGGTGTTTGAAGTTGCGTATTGGGATCCGCGCATTGGTTAGTCACGTACTTGAGAGCCGTGCATCAAAAGGGGGAACTGTCACTACAGATCAAGTTCAATTGGGTATTGGGGTAAGGGTTCAAATATAGGTTGGTAAGGTACTTGAGATTCCTTTACTTGTAGCCGTTTGATTTGATAATAGTGGAGTTTCGGGAGTGGTGACCTGAAAATCATCCGATGGGGGTTTTTGCCATAAGAGTTTTCTCCATTCGTAAACAAATCACCGTGTCATTTAATTTCCGCTGCATATTTAGTTATTTGGTGATTTGTTTGTGCTTTCACGTATTTGCATGTTCAATTGATTAATTAATAACTTGGCTTATTAATTAATTGGTTTAATCACAATGAGTCATTCAATTTGCGGCCTATCAAATACCCCTATTTCATGAGAATCTATATATATTATTAAAATCAAAGTTTAGAGAAGATTCAATTAGATTCCAAATTCAAATTCAATTGAGGGCTAATTTTATGTCATGTGTTAACTTAAGTTTTTTAATTTTTGTGTCAAGTGAGTTAATGAGTGCAAAATACGAAGAGTTTAATATTAATGAACTATAAATTTTTTTAAAAATCACGTATACTCAATAAAAATTAACACAAAACAAAGACCATTGCATGTTCTATCTTATTAAAAATTAGAAAAAAATGATCATAAGTAATATTAAAGTTAGGTTAGAATTTTAACATGTGTGTAGACACTTCATTTTGTACCCGTTTATAAATTTTGGTCCCTGGCCCCAAAGATGAGCTTGAAATATGTCAACCAAGGCTAATTAAAGAATTCAAGATAGTTTGGAAGTAATCACAATTCAAAATTGCTCAAATCGCTTTGAAAACGATGTTGAAAAATAACCTTTGCTCACGTTTTTTTTATCATAACGTTTGATCCACAACAAAATTTTGAGTAAGATCTGTTTCATTGGAAACTAGACATCCTGAGCTTTAAATTGAACACAAATTTTGCCTAATTTGGATTTATATTGATTGAGTTATGACTATTTAAATTCGGGTCATCAAAACTGTTAGGAATTAGGGTATGCGTACACATGAATCATGTGTGTGTATGCATGAATCAAGTGTGTGTGTGTGCACACTCGAAAGATCCATATGCACACTCGTTTTTTGGGCAGTGGAACTTCATTTTTAATGGCCCAAAACATTATTCTTTGATGTGGGCCAGCCCTAAGACCTTTGGGAACGTTTAAAGACCATAAAAAGCCCCGAAAACCCTAATTTAACTTATAAATACTCACCTTATATATCTAATTAAAAATCTAGCTAGAAAGAGTGTCTCTTTGCTTTCTAAACCCTATTTTCTCTCTTCAAAACCCTAGGGCAGCAGCTAGCACTTTTTTTCTAGAGATTCAAAAAAAAATTTCTAGCACAAAACTAAGGTAGAAAATTATTCTTAATTGGATTTCTCAAAACCTTTTCAAAATCTTTTGTTCTTGAGTTGTGATTACTAACTATTGTTATGTTCTTTAATTATTCTTGTTCCCTCAATCTAATCTTTGTGTTGTAAGCACTGAGCGGTCAGTTAAATAATCTCAAACTCATAATCATAAGTTAAGTGTTCTTCCCATGAAGTCTTTCTTTGTTTAATAGGATTTGCATGAGTTTCTTAACATAGTTTTTATATTTGTTTTATTTGACTTATTTGTTGATCTTAATTCTTTTGATATGTGTTAATATGATTTTGGGCTAATTATAATTATAATTTGTTTTTGTTGTTCTTGTTTTATTATTTTGGTTCTTAGTAAAGTTTAACATGTTTATTTATTTTATGTTAATTTAGTATACTTATTTGATTTGTTTCATGTTTATTTGTTTATATTGATGTTTGTTTTATTTGCTTCATGTTAGTTTAGTGTTTATGGTTTCTAACATGCTTATTTGATCTCACATGCTATATCTTTGTTTCATTAAATCTATAAAAATGTGATTTATTGTTTCTGTGCTAAAGGATGCATACGCATTATTGAGTATGCGTGTGCATGGTTTCGACAATGCGTACACATAGTTGAGTATGCATATGCACCCCGAATTCATATTTGACAAAAATATTGTTTTTATTGTTTTAATCATTTTTCACATGTTCTTTGATTATGTTTAGGTTAGTTAATTGTGTTCAATTATCCATGCTTGTTTGAGTCTTTCTGCCATTTTTTGTTTATTTATGATATTTTTCCTTTTGTGCTTGTTTATTTGTTATCTTTTCCTTTTTTAATATATTTGTTTGATTGTGTTTTATTTGTTTCCTTTTATATTGTGATGTGATCTTTAACATGTGTGTGTTATTTCATTTAAGTGCATGATGTATGTTTAGGTTAGGGATTATGACTATTTTAGTAAATTCTTTATTTAAATATGGTATAGTAACACATAATGGAGGTTGGCTCATAAGTCAGAAGGTCTTAGGTGCCTAACACATTCCCAAGCCGTACCCAAATTTTGGACCTATAATCTAGTATGCAAACCTATGTACGTAAGTGGGTGGCTCAAATGGCCCAATATGGTTCCTAGACCTAATCTAGGTGGCAATTCCATTTTTCACCCTTCGCCACAGTCCACTCTAAGGTTGAGGTGTACTCCCTTGCGCCCACAATGTGACTAATTACGCTTACTTTTTTTATTATTATAATAATTTGACTAATAATTTATATTTTGATGATAAAAAATATGTTTAATTTTAAATGCATCGATGTGAATGGATGAGTTATAAGCTAGTTTAAATCAAGGAAAATGGTTTGGATTCTTGTACCTTTTTATTTGAAAAATAATGCATTCAGTGATGTTTCCTTAAAATATCATTTAAGGAAGCATTAAATTCACCTTAATGCAAGAGAGATAACGGGTTAGGAGCAAGTTATACTTGGTATAACTCTTTATTTATATTGGTAAGTTACCCGTGCAATGCATAAATAATGTTGTAATGTTTTATATAAGATGGTTTTGGATAATGTTGTATATGTATTATAGCATAATTGTTATAGAAATTTATTAGTAATGAGTTTATCATAAAAGGAAACAATTATAAATTGCACATACACACATATCCATTATAATTATTCAATTGAAGTAACGAGAAAATTTTTTTTTGGAGGAATAATATAGAATAAAAGTTGATATAGAATGCATTTTTCTCTTTCTCCTTAATTCTAAAACAAAATACACATTACAAACACCTACGATCAATCACATCATTTATAAAACCCACAAATCCACAACGTTCAACCTTAACATCAAAATCGTAATTGCCGTTGACACTCAATAAAAAATGCAAACCCTTCTTCCTTGGTTGTAGCCAATTCATACGGGTTAGGATTAGATAAACAACAATGTTAGAGATCGGTATGTGTCATTGAAAAATTGAAGGTAAATGACATTTGTAAAGTTATGATTTACAACTATTTTGTGTTGGTTTTAATTCTGTGCCAAATTTGATTGTAATTATATTCAATTTTATGCACCCTGTATTTTATGTGGGATTTTTTTGTAAGAGTTGTGTGTGTGAGAGAGAATATGAAGACTCAAGGCAAATTGAAGACCAAAGAAGTTTTCGTGAGTAACTCGCAAGAAGCCTTCCCGCGAAGTGAAGCATGTGCTTAGCACATGACTAGAATATAAAGAGTCATGACAGATGGTGACAGCTGGTTTTCGCAAGTGTCTCACGAGTAAGGCCTTCTCGTGAGATACCCGCAAAACATTCTGTTTTGCTATTTTGTCATATTTGCTCCACTACATCCTCACCCACACTATATATACCATCATTACCCACATATGTTGGGGAGTGCTTTTAGAGAGAAAACCCTAGCTACAAAACTTTTGAAAGTTAGAGATTGTCATACCCACAATTCTCTACACAATCCATTGTTGTTTTCCTCAATTCCTACCTCTCCATTTCCAAATTCTTGAGAGGTTGATAGCCCAAACACTTACCACACACATCTTGAGTGTAAAGTGAGGTTTTGGTGCTATTGGGAAGTATTGGAAGAAGTTATTTGTTTGGTGGATGCAATCGAACTGAATTACGTGCTCTAGAAAGCTAGAGAAGACAGGGCTTGGCAAAGTCAGTTGTTAGCAGTAGCTTGGAAGGCTCGAGTACATGGGGTAGACTAGGCTTAGAGGGTCTTTTATTATTTGTGTACTTCAACTTATTCTCTAGTGGATCGATTTACTGCTTGGAGGGTGGCAGAGAGGTTTTTCGCTGAGTACTTCGGTTTTCTCTTCGATAACATATCGGCGTGTTATCTTGTATTTGCATTCTCATTCTCTACTCTTTTAACTTTCATTTTACTGCTGTGATTTGATGAATATGGATTAGAGTAGTTTTATTGTTTATTCGTTTGCATTTACTTTACTCTGCACTTAGTTTAAGTTAGAGTAAAATCAATCGAGCCGTAAGTTTTAATTTGGGGGTCTAAACAGTTCTTGTGTTTTCACACAATTTCGAGCTTTCAACATTGTTTTTAGTCTGTGTGTATTTTACATGGGATGAAATAAAGAGCTATGAGTAGGTATATATAAAGGGACATATTTATCTTACTATAGCTACTATACAATTACAAACTACTTCAAATACAAGATTCAAATTGAAGTTGTTGATGCAACTAATGAAACAACTTTTGTGATATTTGATTGAGATGCTAAGAAAATCCTAAATAAATTTACAAGAGATCTTATTAAAAAAAATTGTGGTATAACTTATTTAAATTATTAATTATTGGAAAATTATTGATCATAATATGTATTAAATTTCTCATATGCAAATTGATAATGGAAAGTTAAACACTTAGTGGAAATATTAATATCCTACTAATATAATTTTATTATAATCCAAAATATGTAAAGAAGGTGAGGTGGAAAGTTAAATGAAAAATTACTCTAAGAATGCGCCATATGGCAGAATTGTATAATCTCCCACATGAGGTTTTTTCTTTCTTATATAATTCTTTAAAAAAAAAATTAAAATACTTACATATATATATATATATATATATATTACACAATCCAATATAAAGTTGATAGAAACATATGTATAATTGTATTTTTTTTTTTATAACTTTTTTCAAGCTTAATAAACTATTGAAAATGGACTCTCTCCCAAACCAGCACTAGTTGAATACTAGATATTGACATCGGGAAATCATAACGTAATTTTATCTGAATTTGTTTGGTAATACTTACTAGTTTGGTTTAGTCCAAGTTGCATAATATCAAAGTCATTGAAGGTTAAAACTATCTAATATTTAATATATAAAAAATCATAATTTTATATAGTATTATAAAATAATGCTATAAATAGAAGGTTTGAAAAGAATAATAAATAGGGCAAGACTTAGATACAGTACTTAGGAACTGTTCCTAAATAAGGCAAGACTTTTTTCTCACATGATGGAAGCGTATTTTTTAATTAAATTGTTACATGATTGAATTTTAAGATGGTAACCTAAGGAATTTAAGATACTGGACATAAGTTTTTCGTAATAAATAATATACAATTGAAGAAAAATTAGGCACACGTGATAATTAGGTAGCTAGAGTAAATTTATTATAATAAAAAAAAAGTTAGTAAGTAATGTAACATGGGTATCAATAAGTTAATATCTTATTGTATATATATAGGGTTAAGTTCAAGTTATATCTAGTGTAATTCTAAACAATATTACACAATCTAATAACTTGTTATAGTATTTATATTTTGAAAATTCTACTGTTGAATTACATGCTCTATATGTTCTAAACATTTATGCCAATCGTTATGTCAGTTGCATGTTATTTATCATTCAATTCATAAACTCATTTTTATGCATTATTTTAAACTACAAAAACTTGAATTTAAACAATTGATTGATAACATAACTATTAAGTTTTTATCACTTTGAAATTTTGTAAGCATAGAAAATATAAGAAGATAATGTAATCTAACGGTGAATTTGTCAAAATTCAGATTCAATTAAAAAATATTAAGTAGTATAACATGCTTAAAGTTACACTAGGTGTAACTTGAACTTAACCCATATATATAAGTTAGAATATTGTTTCTTTTTTTAAATTTTGCATGAATTTCATTTTTTGTCCATAAATTTTTAAAAACTTATTTTTCATCCTTAACCTTATTAAAGAGTTTTGTTTTATAAGTTTAAGGACAAAAAAACTTTTTTTTTTCATCTATAGTTTAAAGATAAAGGCATGTTTTTTTAAAAATTTAGAGATAGAATTGTAGCATTTTCAATAATTTAAAGGGTTTTATAATAAATAAATAAAAAAATAAATAAAAAAACATTTAAAGGGGAAAGATGAACTTTAGGGTTGAAAAATGAAAGTCGGGTGGAAGCAATATTTTAGAATTTTTTTTTTTTTTTTTAGTGTACTGCCTAAAATGAACGTATAAACAATTTTGAGTATAAACACATACCCTATCGTGGCGCTAGATTCTCTGAATGAACTAAAACAGGAAAGCAACAGAGAACTAGACAATTTTTTATGAAGAAAATGGTTTAATAAAAATTGTCCCAGATACCCACTGATCGTCATTAATGACGCTAATTGGAGAGAGCTAGCATTTAAAGTCAACCATGATCGTGTCGCTCAGAACATGTTAATCTCCATTACTAACTTTTATTATACTAGACTAGACCTGTCCACATGCAATATCAATTACTGGCTGACCTGACCACCACTTCTTTGGTCCACCAATTCTGGCTTTATTCACACGCACGCACCTATATATATGCGACCATATTAATTTCACTCCACAACCAAGTAGTGTAAAGGTTCAGGCTTTAACTTTAAAAGCCCACTTTTATATATCTTGGAACTAATTAAAGAGAAGTGGTTTGGGATTTGAGAATCTTTACTACTACTGTTCTTTTTGTTTCCCAATAAAAGATTATTGGGAAACATGGAACAAGAAAAAAGCAGTGTGGTCACGATGAAGAAGAATAGTAGGAAGGGTTCTATAAGCTCCATGTTCATGCATGCCGATGGCGTGGACTTGTTGTTGATGATTTTTGGGTTCATTGGGTCCGTCGGTGATGGGCTTATTACGCCTTTGGTGTTGTTTATCAGTAGCCACTTGATGAACAATATTGGCGCTGGTTCTTCAGCAGTTTCTTTAGCAGACAGCTTTTCGAATAGCATCAATACGGTCCTCTTTGTCTCTCTTTCTCTCTCTTTCTCTCTCTCTCTCTCT
Source organism: Quercus suber (assembly GCF_002906115.3). Lineage (NCBI taxonomy): Eukaryota > Viridiplantae > Streptophyta > Magnoliopsida > Fagales > Fagaceae > Quercus > Quercus suber. The sequence continues at coordinate 43,434 of NW_027070050.1, forward strand.
CTCTCTCTCTCTCTCTCATACACACACGTGGATACACGCATGCACACAACAGAAAAACAAAATCTAACTGGGTTTGGTTTTTGTGGGTGACAGAATGCATTGGCTCTAGTGTACTTGGCTTGTGGGTCATTTGTAGCTTGTTTCCTAGGTGGGTTTTACTGTGATAATTTTTTTTTGTTTGAATTTATCACAGATTAAATTGTGATTGGTTATGAATTTTTTTTTTTTTTTTTTTTATTGAAGAGACTAGAGGACGATGGTGGCTCTTCACAATCCAAGCAGCCGTCTTGTTCTTTGAGTGGAGACTCGTAAGTTTCTTTATCTGTACGCTTTAATTTCTCTTTTGTTGTTTTTAACATTTTTATTTTTAGGTAGGAATAGAATTGTTTGATTCCTTAGGTTCTGTTTGGTTCACTCAATAAAAAGTTTCTGTTTTTGGTTTGCTAAAAAATGTTTCATGGGAGGGTAGTGTTTTGCCCCATTTAAAAAAAAAAAAAAAAAAAAGAAGCTTTTCTTTGGTGATTTTTTGCATGATGGAATTTGCTGAATTTTTGTGAGGGAAGAGAGATATGGGTTATATTTCTATACTATTTTTGAATTTGAAACATGCTCTTGGCTGGTTTTGTAATGGTTTCTGCTTGTTGTAATTGGATTTTTATTTTTAGGCAAGTTTTCATGTGAAAGCTTGGAATTTTTTTCCTTTTGTGGGATTTTTGTTTTGGTTGATTACAACAATGGGGGGAGGGATTCAAATCTTAGTAATTTTTTTTTTTTTGAAAAACTACTAATGAGATCAATTGATGGTATGAATATGTTCTGTTTATTGAATAACTGTGCTATAGATGTTCAATAGTCTGGGGTGAATTGTTATGCTATATATATATATATATATTGTTGATGTGAAGAGATGGGCAATCCCAAGTCCCAGCGAGTGGCCTTGGTGATACCTCTTGAGAACTAACAATGAATGATGCCAAAACCTATCTCAAGGAAGTGGAGGAAATGTTTCAAGACAAAAAGATAAATATGAAGAGTTTCTTAAGCTCATGGATGATTTTGAGGCTCAAAGGTAGAGTGATTGCATTTATGAAGTTGTTGTCTTGGATTAATGGAACATTGCATCTAAAACCTAACGGATTATGCCATTGTTTGTTCTTACAGAACTGATACTGTTGGCATCATTTCCAAAGTGAAGGAATTATTTGAAGGGCATGCTAACTTGATTTTTGGGTTAACACCTTTTTGCGAAAGGGGTATGGAATAACTTTGAGGATGATGAGGCTGCTCCACCAAAGAAGCAGCCATCTGGTTCTTCACTTGAAGACTTTTAAGTTTATTTCTCCATACTCTTTTCTCTTTTGTTGTTTTTACAGTTGTTCCTTTGTTCTGTTTGATTTGCTAGAAAATGTTTTGTGCGAGGGTAGATTTTTTTTCTTTTTTTAAATTTTAAACATCTCTAATGTTTTTGCTTGGTGATTTTTTATATGATGGAATTTTCTGAATTCTTTTGAGGGAAAAGAAATATGGGTTATATTTCTGTTCTATTGTTTGAATTTGAATCATGCTCTTGGCTGTTTTGTAATGGGTTCTGCTTGTTGTAATTGGATTTTTATTTTAGGCAAGTTTTCATGTGAGAATTTTTTAAGTGGATTGTGACAAATGAAATATTAGAGCATTTTATTTTTATGATTAGTTTGTGTAGGATTCATCACCAACTTTAGTTTGGACAGTGAAACATTTTTCATGTGTTATTTGTTTGCATATTAGGGACAATAGCTTAGGCTAGGCGAAGAGACATTCAAGAAGCAATGTGTTGCCTTTGTTGACTTTTGTTTTGCCAAGTTTTTCTACATTTTCAACATGTAGGTTTGTAGGAGTTAATGGCTTGCTTTTTTAATATAAAGGCTTCTATGGATTTTATCCAGCATCCAAGAAAAGTGTAGTAGTCTAGTAAGTGTTGTTTCTATAAGGGAAATAGCAAGAGAGAAATAGTGAGAGTAGCGTGTGTGGCAAAGTGTGTACTGTATTAAGCATCAATAAAACTTCTATTTTAATGATAACTCATTTGAGTTTTCTATTTGAGTGTGGTGAGATTTATCACAAAGTATTTGACAAGATACTTTCTCTTTTAAGTGTCAAATTTATTAGTTTGCCGTTGAAATTGACTGAGTGTCATGCTATCAGCAGAAAGTTATAAAACTTTTCAGGGCACATTTATAGTTTGAATAGGTTGTGATTTATCAAACAACTTTGCTATAGAGTCTGGGATGAATTGTGGTTGTACTAATATTTTGAACATATACATATATCTATGAAGCACGGGTGTGTTTTGGGACTCGGCACACAATGAGAGTGCTAGCCTAGATGGGCCCTAAAATAGACATTGAAACCTATTTGTGTTTTAAGAAATTGGAAACAAATTTCATGGAAAATTTTCCAAACAACAAACACACTATCATGTATACAACCAAGACAAAGATCAAATTTGATGTTGATACATTGGCACACAATGAGAAGGACTCCACTATTTGAGTCATGTTGTCCATGGGAATTGTGGTAGCACTGTAACCGCATTGCAAATCTTGTAATAATTACTATATTTAAATATTGTATTGAATAAAAATAGTAATAAACATAAACATGAGTTTGTATGTTGCAAACTCATGATCATCCTCATGCTTTCCTCCAAAATGTCAATTCCAATCTAAAGGATGATTTTCATACTCATTTCAAAGATGAATCATTTTTACCAAAAAAAGAAAAGAAAAAGGAATGACAATGACTCAAAATATACTAGGTCAAACTAAGGAACATTCTAAACAAACCCAAGTTCACAGATTCACTCACAAATCACAGATTCACAAATTACTAATAACTATTAACTAAATAAAACTAAGATTCACAGTCACAGATTCACGGTTCCCATATCAATAGATTCAATCCCTGAGTTGAGAATGTTTGGACGAAGTGAAGAATGTTTGGACGAAGTGAGAGCACAGCACAAAGCCATAGAGAAGAGAGCACACTAACACAAAGCCACAGAGAAGCCGAGCACAGAGAAGAGAGAACACCCCACCGCAGAGAGCAAAGAACCACAGAGAAGAGCGACGAGTGACGGAGTGAGAGAGAGTGTTTGGACGAAGTGAGAGTGCGTGAGAGGGTTTTTTTTTTTTTTTTTTTTTTTTTTGAATTTCGGCCTGAGTCGGTGCGAATCGGCTCGAGTCCGAGCCACGTCGGCGCGAGTCGGCAAAAAAAAAAACACGTGGAAGACGCGGCCCGACCGGCACCGTCGCACAGTCAGCGAAGTCCCTCGCGCGTCGGACGTGGGTGCAGCGCCTCCAGGGCTGAGTCCGTGCATCCCATGTATATATATATATATATTTGTGGATTTGAAGCATTCTTAGACATTTGGAATATGTGCTGGAATGAGCACAAGGACATAAATGAGGTCTACAATGTGGTAAATATATGCTATGGTTCTGTTTGTTTTGCTGCTCTTTTTTTGGAAAGTTTGCTTGTTAATGTAATTTTCAGTATTCTAGAAGGTTTTTGTTTTACAATTTCAGATTTACTCTCTTTTCAATGGTCATGCAGATTTGCTTGATGAGTTCAGAAGATTTCTTCTGGAAGCTGCATATCTTTCAGCAGAGGATTTTGGTTTGTGAACTGTAAACTAGATAAAGGTGAATATATTGTTTTGCTCTGTTGAATTTCAACAGCAAATGCTGGTTTCTTGCGTTTTAGTGATGAATTTAGTTTCTACAGAAACACTTTAATAAAGACATTTTAAAAATGTACAGGAAGGAGCACAAGTTCAAAACTAAGGTCTACAATACGTTATGGCTCTGTTTGTTCACTGCTCTTGTTTAGTGGAAAGTTTCTTGTTCATGTAATTTTCAGTATTTTTAGTGGCCTTGATTTTTTAGTTTTCCTAGTGGTTTTGTTTACAATTGTTAGGTTGTCACTCTTCTTTTTGATGATCATCCGGATTTGCTAGATGAGTTCACTATATTTCTCCCAAAAGCAGCATGTTTTTAGCATGCAATGTTCCATATCTACAAAATTGAATTGAGTGCTCCAATGAGTGGAAAAACTGAATTGGCATGCCCACATACATGTGGAAGCTACTAGAAAAATATTTCACAGTTGTCATTTCCATTTATGTTTTATTTTTTATATCATCATATTAGAGCTATCTCATTAGAACAAGTAAAATATTTCCTTCCCAGTTTCGAACTGGATTTGCCTCTTCACATGGGTTTGCCTCACCCTGAAGAGGAGATGAGATGAAGACAAGACACTCATGATCCGATCCTGTGTTGTTGCCATTCCTATTCTCAAAATGCCAAACACTATGTTACAACAAACAATGAAACAGACTTTGAGACATCACCCCCAAGTATTTCACATTTTAAAGAATTATTTGGCACAAAGATCACGAAGAGAGAGAGAGAGAGAGAGAGAGAGAGAGAGAGAGTATTTGCCATACTTGTGTACCTACATATGGGCTTTTGGGATCAATAACTTCATTGAAATTTAGAAGAGAACAAAGTTTACATATATATTGGGTATAGGTACAAGTTACAACTAGGTATAGATACAAGTTACAACTCGGGCATTTTGTGGGGGAACAAGAATTTGTAACTTTGGCCCTTTCTAAAAGAACCACCCATATGGCCAGGTTGATTGGCCAAGTTGATGAAATCCTGTGGGGTACCCGGAATGGTACACTTAATTTGCAAATGACTTGAATAACCTTAAATATTGAATAGCCTTAATTAATTTGCATTAAAAAATTAACTCACAATATGCATCCCATGGAGCCTTATCTTTGATTGAAGAAACAATTAGAATTAGGCAAAGAAAGGATATAAAAATAGAAGGTTGCAGATCATAGCAATTTAGCAAAACTTCCATTCTAGTGATCTTAACAAATTTATAATACCATAAAGCAATACAAACACATATAAAGAATCCCTCCAATTATAAAATTCCAGCTATTCTATGTCAGGTAACACTCTAACAACTTATACCAGTCTGAACTCTGAATTGTGGCAGCCCCCTCTAGTCATGAAAAAGATGCTTAGTTTAGCCCTTAAGCATTCACTATAACACTTGTTTTTAGAGAAAAATCTAGACAGTAATGGACTATGCATCGATTCATATTATCATAGATTACACAACATTCACAAAGGACAAGATAATGGATAAAGAAATTTCATTTTGTTCTTTATTCTTTAATGTGTTGAGATGTAAAATGTCAATCATTTTAAGTGAATAAGAACATATGAGATTCTAAACAAATGACCATATGATGAGTAGCTTTTTTTATTAAAAAAAAATATATATGTAAAACAATGAGAGACAATGATTTGTCTAAGAGTGAGAATCATAACCTAAGAAGACAAGCTAATCTGACAGCTTTCAATTACATTCTGTAGTACTCCTGCTTAAATCCAAGGCTGCTTCACATTCAGGCATTCGACCAACCAAAAACAGATTGCAGCACTTTAGCTCACTGAGCACAGCAATTGTATCTGCAACATTTCTGACCAATTTCTCTTCATATTTGATGGAGTCATCCTTGGCCATATTCTGCTTGAATTCAGCAAGAAACTCCTCATCTGATGACCTCAATTTGGTGCTAGAAGAGGAGTCTATATTCACTTTGACAATTTCTCCCATGCTTTCAGGTTCCACTATGAAACGAATGACCATTAGTCTTATACCAGGGTGTTCAGCCATGCGAACCCCATAAGCAAGGGCTTCACGGTCATCACAGCCCCCAAAGAAGGGGACCATAATGAAATAAGAAACATTACTTGCTGCTACTTGAGTAGTTCCACCAAGTCCACGATCAACCAAAATCCCTACTGAGCACCGTGCATGTTCAAGAACCTTAAGATTAACCAAGCAAAAGTCATTTCGGGTAGTCTTGAGTGAACCATCCACTCTTTGGTGCTTATGGAATGGAAGAATTATGATTGCAGCTCTATTCGTCTCAGCAGTGTTACAGATGTCTTCATGCATGTCTGACATTGATGAGATTGCTTTCATTGACCCGATGGACACATGACTTAATTGCCTATAAGCCTCAAACGCCACAACAACTTGGTTAGAATCTGATTGCTGGCTCTTATTCCAGAAGGGCAACCCATGTTTTCTTGCCTTATGTACCATTATTATAGCTGAGGACCTCTCAGAGAGTTCCATGAGGTGCAGTGCATCCACAGAAAGTCCTTCACGCTTCTCAGATCCTCTTGAGGCCTCAAGGAGGTTAATAATTGATGGAATGTTTCTTGCACTGTGGTAGCAGGTCAAAATCCTAAGTTGGGTATTTGGATTCTTTCTTTCAATTGTTCTATTCTTGTAATCAGCCATTCTTTTCCTTTTTTCTGGCTTATATATAGCCATGACAATAGGTGTGGTGATGAAGGTAGTGAACAGGGCCATTAGAACCATAATGGCAAAAGTCTGGTCATTCAATACCTGCAAATGGAAAAAGGAAAGCTATTAGAACCATAAGATTTTGATTCCCACCATAAACTCAATGAACACTCACATTACCTTTCTATCTTTACCAATGTTGAGAACAATGAGTTCAACCAAGCCTTTAGTGTTCATTAGAAATCCCAATGTGAGAGCTTCACGGAGAGGTGCTTTGCAAAGAAGAGTCACCAAAATAGTGCCAAATATCTTCCCAAAACAGGCAGTAAATATGACTAAAACCAGAAGACCCCATGATTGAAGCCCCTGAATTGTGGCTATATTTGTCTTCAATCCACTTGAAACAAAGTACAGTGGCAGGAAGAGACCAGATACAAGATCCTCAACTTTTTCCACAAGAGTGCCTGCAAATGGCCCATCCTTTGGAATGAGAACTCCAATCACGAAAGCACCGAACATGGCATGAATTCCAATAGCATCAGTAACAAGCCCAGCAGCCAGAACAACAGCCAATGTAGCACAAATGTAAGTCTCTTTTACTGGCTCGCCCTCATGGCATCTCTGGGCTATCCATTTGAAGATTGGGGGGACAATCAAAATTGCACAAACAAAAAAAATGCAGCCAGATAAGAAGATCCAAAGTGGGACAAGGGAAGATTTGCCAGTGCCAGAGAGTGCAATGGCAAGGGCAAGTAGAATCCAAGCAGCCACATCATTGACTGCTGCAGCTGACATAGCCATTTTTCCAACATCAGTGGTTAAAAGTTTCAGTTCAGCCAGAATACGAGCTAAGACAGGGAAGGCAGTTATGGAGAGGGCCACACCCATGAAGACAAGAAACGCATTTCCATTTACACCTTTAGATATTGTTTCTTTTAGGACATATGAGGAACCAATTCCTAATGCAAAAGGAAGGCTGATTCCTGCAAGAGCAATGCCCAATGCTTTCTTTCCAGTCTGACGAAGAGATTTAAGATCTAACTCCAGTCCTGCCAGAAATAGAAATAATAGAAGACCAATGTTTGCTAGAGTATCTAAGACTGGGAGACTTTTTGGTGGGAAAATTGCTTGCATATAGCTTTTGCTTCGTCCCAGAGCTGATGGCCCAAGTAATATTCCTCCCTGTTAAATAGCAACATAAGGTAAACTCACTAAAATGTAAACAAATTTAAGCAATGGTAGCTATTTCTGTCTGGCTGAGTAATTTTAAATGTGAAAATGTCAATTTGGTGAAACCCATAGAGCAGGCTCCATAACTCCAACATTTTACGTTATTCGGGGATCTGACCTACGTAAAACAGTTATTTCTCTTTCTTTTCTTTTCTTTTTTTAATCTTTTTCAAAAGCAACCATCATTCCTCTGTTCTGAAAAGTAAACCTCAAGAAAACTAAGGACTTGAAGTTCATGTCCAAGGGGAAAAACAAATAAAAAACAGTAGATGGATGGATAGACAAATACATGCGCAAACAAGAATGCAGGTGTGTTGAACCAAGTGATTGTTTAAACTCAAAAATAAAACTTCTTTTGCATTTTACAAGGTATTGCGACTGTAACTGACAAATTTGTGGCACCTAAACCACATCATGAGAACTCCAAGTTTACACCATAAACTGGAAAACTTTTAACCCACATAGGTTTTCTTATTAGCTTTTTAAACTTCAAATGTTGAGGGGAAAAATTTAGTAAAGGACCTATGCACTACTCTTTGATATCTGCCTTAAGGGATTAAAGTGATAGAGGGTGCACAAAAGTATGTCATATCAGAAAAGAGAAACTGATGTTTAATCAAATTTAATGCAAGTGTGGGAAGAAGAAATGAACTTACAATTATCTCTGCAACAACTCGTGGCTGTCTTAATGGCTTTAGGATGAAAGCCAGACCCCTTGTAACTACAAGTACAAGGCATATCTGCAAAATGACAAGAGGCAGTGTAAATTGAAGAGGATCATCTCCCTGAAATATTCCATTTGATGTAGGTTTCATTGGAGATGGACATATCAGTCCTGCTGTAGCGTTGGAAACCATTTCGCTTTAATGAAGTCCACAAAAATTAGTTTACTTCAGAGCCTGCAAAGAGAGACATCTTATCAGCCTCAAACTCTAAAACCTGATAGAGAATAGACTTGAGTTTGCATGGTATTCCTTGTTTACTAATTACCACCACAAGAAATCCACTAGCATTCTCTACATCACACCAAACAACTTTGAACCTACACACACACACACATGGTGGAGACCCACCTTCCATCTCTAATGATGATGTCTAATAATCCAACTTTAAAGATAATAATGTTCTCTAAAGGTGATATCTTTGAGCCTAATAATTCTGCTTAAAAGATATTCATGATCTCTAAAAGGTGGCATCTTTACTCTTATCATTACACAGTCAATGTGGACTCCGTTCATGCACCGAACTACAGTAGAATGAGTACCCGTTTGGGTACTGATGAAAAGGCAGCGTTGTTTTGCGTCTGATGCGTTTTCTTCTTCTTAATTTTTTTTTTTTTTTTTTTTTTAAAGATGCGCATTCTGTGGCTGTGATGTGTTTCTAATGGGTCTCGTACACTGTTCACGGGACTCACAAACTTTTTTCTTCAACAAAACTTTCATTAAAAATGGGTTCTACGGTACTATTCACACATTTAAAAATTATTTTGCTACAGTGTTTTCAATTTTCAGTTTTCAACAAAATAAGTGGTATCCAAACACACCATCTCCCAGAAAATTTATGCTTTCAAGAGCATGCGATCAAATATAAACACATCAACGCATAATCTAATTATATCCTTAACTTAATCCTACTTTAGATCAATTTGGCTGAGATTAAAATATACAATTTTATTTTTCTTCACTTCAATCAAACTCAAACTTAATTATAAATTTTGATCACCAAAAAAATAAAAGAATAAATAAATAAATAAATATACCAGGAAAATAAATAAAATGGTTCATAGATTTTCATTTAATAATCTCTAAACAAAACCAGTCCCTAGAAATATCTAGATTAATATATAAAATTTTCTTTTTCTTGACTTCAAACAAACTGAAACTCAATTATAAGTTTTGATAAAATAATAATAATATATAAATGAATAAATAAACCAGGAAAAAGGTCCAAATATATACTGCTTCTATAAGGCTTTCATCACACAATTTTTTCCTGATAAAATTGACCCACTTAAGTCAATGTTCCACTAAATTCTCGTTTAATAATCTCTAAACAAAACCAGTCCCCAGAAATGTGCATGTGTGTTTTCCTTACTGTACGAACACTTAGTCAATATATCTACATATCTAAACCAGAACTCAGGTTCAACAAAAGAACAAACGAAAAAACATTCTCCATTAATCTAAACGCAACCCATCAAAGCATTAGATTTTTAGACAACAAAAAACAGACCCCAACTGATCAAAACCAATAAAAAAGCCTACGGACTATAATGGTTACCTGCCTATGGCCAGAACTCACTGACACAATGGATCATATTCGAACCAGAGCTCTAAGTTGTCGGGTCCAAAAGTTTTTTTTCTGTGTGTGTAAGTAGTGTGAGTTAAGGCTTGGGTGGGAGAAAATTAAGGAAGAAGAATTCTTATTATAGGAGTGAACTTTGTTAACTCCTTGGTCGGTTTATATGCGTGCACAGATATCCTGGGCCCACCAACTCATGTTAGAGTCAAACTCGGACACAATGACTATAGGTGTTACATAACTACGGATATTGGATGAGATTTTTTTTACAATATCAACTTCAATGATTCAATCCGAGAAGGACTATATTTGACATTAATAGCCAAAGTCCAAATTTAATAAGGAGTAAAGCAATCTTTCTAACTCTAACAAATCCAACTTAAACTCAAATGTTAATACTATCCTATCAACTTCATAGGAGAGAATTTATCTCCAAAATTGGAGCTTAATCATGAACAATATAAAACAAGTGCAAACCTCAAAAAAAAAAAAAAAAAAAAATTTAAAATAGAGTAGAGGTATGAGCTATTCTTCTGTTATTTTCTTCTCCTCTACTTTGGTTTAACTCTTACTCTTTAAGGATCTGGCTTTTGACTTTATTTTACTGTTTGTTATTAGGCACCAGCACTTCAGATTCTTTTGCTTCAGGTACTTGTCCTCTTCTCTATTCATTGAGTTTTGTTTTTCTCTTCTTGTTTTCTTTGCATGTTGATTTTCTTTCACGTTGCTTATGATGAAGCGTGTGTTCGTCAGTCGAAATGATCAAATGGAGATGCCCTTCTGTCTGCACGAGAATGCTTTCCAAAGGTGGTCACCGGTGTAATGCCTGCCACAGCACTTCCGATGCCAAAGTCAGTTTATAGATAAAAATGCAGTGTCTTAAGATAAAAAGAATTGCTATTGGTTTTTTCGTACCTTCTGCCTTGCGATGTGTGGCCTTTATATATACACTCTTTAAAGCTCCTAGCCGTTTGGGTAGTTATGGAGGTCTAAATACTTATTTTTGGAGTAATGCTTGATGCTGTGTAATGGCCCTTAATGTGTTCCAACGGCTCGTACAGTTGGCTCCGTAACCGTCTTGCATTGAACAACGGATCTTGTCCTCGTCCGTGACGTGGGAGTCTTTGCTTGTCCGGATAGGTTCGTCATTATAATTAGCTTCGTCCATGTAAAGCGATCGCGTCAGTCCTGTCAGCTTATCCATGCACTTATCTCACAAGAGAGATAAATTTCATAGTGGATTAGTATGAGAATCATTGTATTGAAATAAGAATAAAACCGATAATAAGTGCATGTGGTTTCTATTCCACACAAATTATATCTCCTCCAAACATGACACCCCTTGATGACCTATTGTTTATTGCATCTGAACTATATTCTCTTTGGAATCGAATATATTCTGATTTTTTTTTACTGTTTATGTACTTTGATGATACCTTCTTGAAGCTTTCTAAATAGAGAAACTTTTATTTTTTTATTTATTTTTGAAAGAGTTTATCTTAATATTTATTTTAATACAAATAATTATCACCAAAGAGTCCAACTAGTAGATAATTATCTCTGTTTTTATATTTTAATAAAGATAATTATACATTAATTATGAATAGAAAATTTGACTTAATTTAGAATTTGTCACTAAATTTTGACATTTGTTTAATTAATTTTTCGATTGTACCAAATTTGAAATATAAGGTACTTTTACTTTAAATATATATATATATATATATAATTAAACATGAACTTTTGAAATTTAAAAAATTAAATCCCTTCAAAATTGGGGCAATACCTTTTTGATAAATAGTTAGGGGTGGGAAACTTCAATTCTAAGTGTTTCATATTAAAACATCTAAAGAGGGTCATTGTGTCAATCAGTTGACTTACAAGGTCTTGACTTGAGCCTTGGGGCAACACCTCCATTTAAGGGGGGCAAAGATACCATTCAAGTTTTCTTTGACTCTTATTATTGGAGAGACATGTCGAGCAACTCTGCCACATCCCTGAAACTTTTTCAGAATCTTTTTCTTTCATGGGAGATTAATGCTCTTTATATATAGTTCTTTACTTCTTTTTCCTTTTTTTGGTTTGTGATTTGAGAATTGAGAATTTCGTGGAGGATTAGTTCAGAAATGAAGAGATTAGGAGATGATGGTAGTTGCTCACAATCTAAGCAATTGTCTGGTTCTTTGAGTGGAGACTCGTAAGTTTCTTTCTCTGTAAGCTTTTTTCTTTTGTTGCTTTTACATTGTTTTGTTGGGGTTAGAAATAGAATTGTTCGATTCCTTAATTAAGTTTTGTTTGGTTTGCTAGAAAATGTTTCGTGTGAAGGTATTTTTTTGCATTTTTTTCTTTCCTCTCTAATGCTTTTGCTTGGTCATTTTTTGTAAGATGAAATTTTCTTGAATATTTGTGAAGGAAGAGAGATATGAATTTTTTGTTCGAATTTGAATCATGCTCTTGGCTTATTTTGTAATGGATCCGCTTGTTGTAATTGGATTGTATTTTTAGGCAACTTATTGTGTGAGAATTTTTCAAGTGAATTGTGACAAATAAAAGCTTGGAAATTTTTTCCTTTTGTGGGATAATTTTTGGTTGATAATTGGATGATTCCAAGTAAAGGAATGCAGGGAATGACACTAAAGAAAAAGTTAATAAACTTTTGTACTCTCATAGAGATCACATTGATAATAAGAACATGTTGTGTCGATGGAATAACTGTGCTATAGATGTTAATTGATTGGATCAACTGATGTTATGCTAATTATGTAGGGAATTCAACCGAAATTCCAACTTGTGAGAATCAAAAAAATAGAGAAAACACACGTCAAAGAAAAACAATCACACACATAATACAGTATTTACGTGGTTCGGCAATTTGCCTACATCCACGGAGTTGCAGGGATTTCACTTTTATCAAGAAAAAATACAAAGTGCGGCTATAGTGTTTTTCTCTCTCTCTAAAACACGACAACACAAAAGCCGAAACCTTAATCACAAAAAAGGTTTTTATATCCTACGCACAGGATTACAATGGGCTACAAAACGGGCCAAAAACCATGCAACATTATTCGAGTCGGGTCGGGTTGTCAACCAGATTAAACATAAACTAGGCTCCACAAAACCTAACAAATCTCCCACTTGGAGACTAGTTCAATCACCAACATCAGTCGCTATCCTCCAAAAGCAATCCCTCATCCCTGTAACTCATCCTCCTGTCCTCAAGCTAGAAGGCCAATTGAAGCTGCACATAGCTTCAGCTTCTCAATAGTGACACCCTTAGTCAACATGTCTGCCGAGTTCTTAGATCCACAAATCTTCTCAAGTATTACCAACTTATCTTCAACAAGGTATCTGATAAAGTGGTATTTAATCTGTATATGTTTCAACTTTGAATGAAAAGCCGAATTTTTAGCAAGAAAAATTGCACTCTGACTGTCACTGTATAGAATGTCCATCTCCTGCTTCTTACCCAATTCATCTAAAAAACCATGTAGCCAAATTATCTCCTTTTCAACTTCAGTTGCTGCAACATACTCAGCTTCTGTAATAGACAAAGTAATAATCTTTTGCAAATTTGAAACCCATGATATAGATGTACCACACAAAGTAAATACAAACCCAGTAGTACTATTTCTACTATCAACATCACCAGCAAAATCAGCATCTACGTAACCTTGCAGTTTCAAACTTGCACCTGTGAAGCAAAGACATGTATCTGATGAACCCTTCAGATATCTTAGAATCCATTTGACTGCCTCTCAATGCTGCTTTCCAGGCCTACTCATGAATCTGCTTACAATTTCCACTGCATGTGCAATGTCTGGCCTTGTACATACCATAGCATACATCAAGTTACCAATAGCTAAGGCATAGGGCACCTTGCTCATATGGACCCTTTCTTCTTCTGTCTTCAGTGACTATTCTTTACTCAGTTTGAAATGACTACCCAAGGGTGTGCTCACTGGTTTAGCTTCATTCATGTTGAATCTGTTGAGAACTTTCTTCACATACTTTGACTGTGAAAGCTTCAATGTACCATTAGCTTTGTCTCTAATGATTCTCATACTAAGGATTTGCTTTGCAACTCCTAAATCTTTCATTGCAAACTGTTTTGACAATTGCTTCTTCAAATTATTAATCTCCTCAATGCAAGACCTTGCAATAAGCATATCATCCACATACAACAGTAATATGATGTAAGAATTGTCAAAAAACTTAACATAGTAACAGTGATCAGCTTCACATCTCTTGAACCCAATTCTATGCATAAAACTGTCAAATTTCTTGTACCACTATCTAGGAGTTTGTTTTAGGTCATACAAGCTCTTTCTCAGTTTGCAGACTAGATTCTCTTGTCCCTAAATAATGAACCCTTCTGGCTGAATCATGTAAAGGTCTTCCTCTAAGTCACTATGAAGGAATGCTGTCTTCACATCTAACTGCTCAAGATGTAAGTTTTTTGTAGCCACCATTCCCAACACCAGTCTAATTATTGACATCTTCACAACTGGAGAAAATATCTCTGTGTAGTCAATGCCTTCCTTCTGCTGGAACCCTTTAACAACTAATCTGGCCTTGTAACGTTTGCTACCATCATGCTCATTCTTTATTATGTATACCCACTTGTTGTGCAAAGCCTTCTTTCCTACTGGCAATTCAGTCAATTCCCATGTTTGATTTCCCAACAAGGAATCCATCTCATCCTTCATGGCTAACTCCCATTTGCTTGAATTCTCATCTTGTAAGCCTTCATCATAACACTCTGGCTTACCACCATCAGTCAACAAGAGATAATTTAAAGTATGGGAATAACACTATGGAGGTCTAATGTTCCTGGAAGATCTGCGGACTTCAGTTACAGGTGTACTTTGATCTACCTGTAAATCTACATTCTCCTTATCTTCTTCACCCCTTTTCTGGACAATAATTTAGTCAATTCATCTAAGTTGACAAAATCAGACTTCGTTTTATCTATCTCTGTAACATTTGACACTACAGTTGACCTGTTCTTGTACATAGCCTATTCATTAAATATCAAATTTCTACTTCTGATGATTTTCCTATTTTGTTCATTCCAAAACCTATAGCCAAATTTCTCATTACTATAGCCAATGAAAAAACTTATTTTAGACTTTGCATCAAGTTTACTACGAGCATCAGAATCAATATGAATATAGGAAACACAATCAGAAACTTTTAAATGTGAAAATTTTACCTCTTTACCGCTCCAAACCTCCTCAGGAAGTCTGAACTCCATGGGAACTGATGGCCCTCAGTTTATTAGGTAAGCTGCAGTGCTAATAGCATCAGCCTGGAAAGTTTTTGGTAGTCCAGCATGCAACCTCATACTCCTAGCACGCTCATTGAGAGTTCTGTTCATGCACTTAGCTACACCATTCTGCTGTGGTGTCCCAGGAATGGTCTTCTCCACCCTAATTCTCTATGCAGCACAATACTCATTGAATCCTTCATTTATGTACTCTCCTCCATTATCTGACCTCAAATATTTTACTTTCAAACTTATTTCTATCTCAACTATGGCTTTCCACTTCTTAAAAATTTTAAATACATCAGATTTATTTTTCAGAAAATAAACCCATACCTTTCTGCTTGAGTCATCAATGAAAGTGATGTAGTACCTTGAACCTCCAAGGGATGCAACCGGAGAAGGTCCCCACAAATCAATGTGTACTAACTCCAATTTTTCAGCCTTCGGTGTCCTGCTAGTTTTCAAGAAGCTCACACTTTTCTGCTTTCCTAAGATGCAGCTTTCACACATATCAAAATCAACAGACTTTAATTCTGGTAGTTTCCCTTTTAANTTCAGAGGGGTATTGTTGGACAAGAACAGGTGAGAGACAAGCTGCAAGAATGAGAGCTAGATATTTGAAAGCAGTGCTAAGGCAAGATGTGGGTTACTTTGATTTGCATGTGACAAGCACATCCGAGGTCATCACAAGTGTCTCTAATGACAGCCTTGTAATCCAAGATGTTCTAGGCGAAAAGGTCTTTGATTAAATTCCAAGTCCTACTATAATTTTTATAAACTTATTTTAAGACTAAGACTTAGTGTTTTTTATTTTTATTATTATTTTTTTTTTATTATTATTAGGTTCCGAACTTTGTGATGAACGCGTCCATGTTCTTCGGAAGCTACATAGCAGCGTTCTTATTGCTATGGAGATTAGCTATTGTGGGGTTTCCTTTTATTGTGCTTTTGGTAATACCTGGTTTGATGTATGGGAGGACTCTAACTGGACTGGCTAGGAAGATCAGGGAAGAGTATAATCAAGCTGGTACAGTAGCTGAGCAAGCAGTATCTTCTATTAGAACCGTCTATGCCTTTGTTGGTGAAAGCAAGACAATAGAAACATTCTCTTCAGCTTTACAAGGGTCAGTTGAGTTGGATTAAGGCAAGGCTTGGCTAAAGGCTTGGCCATAGGAAGCAACGGTATTGTTTTTGCTATTTGGTCTTTCATGGCTTACTATGGTAGCAGACTTGTTATGTACCATAACGCCAAAGGTGGAACTGTTTTCGTTGTTGGCGCTGCCATTGCCGTTGGTGGATTGTAAGAATCCACGAACTTTTTAGATTATTTGTTTATATACACCTTTTTAAAACTTTACATTTTAATACGATTCAACTTTAAGTATAATTTAACTTCTTAACTTATCTATTTATGTATAACTTTTTAAAATTTTTTGTTTTTTAATCCAAACTGTACAAATGCATGGTAAATATGACACCAAATTATATGATTTTTTCTTCAATTTTTAATTTAAGTGTGACATATTTTGTTTGTGATTGTCTTGTTGAATAGGGCATTTGGTTCTGGATTATCCAACTTGAAGTACTTTTCTGAAGCATCTGCAGCAGGAGAACGCATAATGGAAGTAATAAAAAGGGTCCTAAGATTGATTCTGACAGCATGGAAGGTGAAATTATAGAGAATGTTTCAGGCAACGTGGAATTCAAGCATGTAGAATTTTCATACCCTTCAAGGCCCGAGAGCATTATCTTCAAAGACTTCTGCTTAGAGATTCCAGCAGGAAAAACTGTGGCTTAGTGGGTGGGAGTGGCTCAGGAAAATCCACGGTGATATCACTGCTGCAGAGATTTTATGACCCACTTTCCGGAGATATACTTCTTGATGGGGTTGCCATTAATAAGTTGCAGCTCAAGTGGCTAAGGTCACAGATGGGCTTGGTGAGCCAAGAGCCTGCACTGTTTGCAACCACAATTAAGGAAAACATACTTTTTGGTAAAGAAAATGCTACAATAGAAGAGATTGAAGAGGCTGCCAAAGCTTCTAATGCTCATAATTTCATTAGTCAGCTGCCTCAGGGATATGATACACAGGTTAGTTCTACTTATTTGTCAAAGCTAACCCGTCGGCGCGAGTCGGCAAAAAAAAAAACACGTGGAAGACGCGGCCCGACCGGCACCGTCGCACAGTCAGCGAAGTCCCTCGCGCGTCGGACGTGGGTGCAGCGCCTCCAGGGCTGAGTCCGTGCATCCCATGTATATATATATATATATTTGTGGATTTGAAGCATTCTTAGACATTTGGAATATGTGCTGGAATGAGCACAAGGACATAAATGAGGTCTACAATGTGGTAAATATATGCTATGGTTCTGTTTGTTTTGCTGCTCTTTTTTTGGAAAGTTTGCTTGTTAATGTAATTTTCAGTATTCTAGAAGGTTTTTGTTTTACAATTTCAGATTTACTCTCTTTTCAATGGTCATGCAGATTTGCTTGATGAGTTCAGAAGATTTCTTCTGGAAGCTGCATATCTTTCAGCAGAGGATTTTGGTTTGTGAACTGTAAACTAGATAAAGGTGAATATATTGTTTTGCTCTGTTGAATTTCAACAGCAAATGCTGGTTTCTTGCGTTTTAGTGATGAATTTAGTTTCTACAGAAACACTTTAATAAAGACATTTTAAAAATGTACAGGAAGGAGCACAAGTTCAAAACTAAGGTCTACAATACGTTATGGCTCTGTTTGTTCACTGCTCTTGTTTAGTGGAAAGTTTCTTGTTCATGTAATTTTCAGTATTTTTAGTGGCCTTGATTTTTTAGTTTTCCTAGTGGTTTTGTTTACAATTGTTAGGTTGTCACTCTTCTTTTTGATGATCATCCGGATTTGCTAGATGAGTTCACTATATTTCTCCCAAAAGCAGCATGTTTTTAGCATGCAATGTTCCATATCTACAAAATTGAATTGAGTGCTCCAATGAGTGGAAAAACTGAATTGGCATGCCCACATACATGTGGAAGCTACTAGAAAAATATTTCACAGTTGTCATTTCCATTTATGTTTTATTTTTTATATCATCATATTAGAGCTATCTCATTAGAACAAGTAAAATATTTCCTTCCCAGTTTCGAACTGGATTTGCCTCTTCACATGGGTTTGCCTCACCCTGAAGAGGAGATGAGATGAAGACAAGACACTCATGATCCGATCCTGTGTTGTTGCCATTCCTATTCTCAAAATGCCAAACACTATGTTACAACAAACAATGAAACAGACTTTGAGACATCACCCCCAAGTATTTCACATTTTAAAGAATTATTTGGCACAAAGATCACGAAGAGAGAGAGAGAGAGAGAGAGTATTTGCCATACTTGTGTACCTACATATGGGCTTTTGGGATCAATAACTTCATTGAAATTTAGAAGAGAACAAAGTTTACATATATATTGGGTATAGGTACAAGTTACAACTAGGTATAGATACAAGTTACAACTCGGGCATTTTGTGGGGGAACAAGAATTTGTAACTTTGGCCCTTTCTAAAAGAACCACCCATATGGCCAGGTTGATTGGCCAAGTTGATGAAATCCTGTGGGGTACCCGGAATGGTACACTTAATTTGCAAATGACTTGAATAACCTTAAATATTGAATAGCCTTAATTAATTTGCATTAAAAAATTAACTCACAATATGCATCCCATGGAGCCTTATCTTTGATTGAAGAAACAATTAGAATTAGGCAAAGAAAGGATATAAAAATAGAAGGTTGCAGATCATAGCAATTTAGCAAAACTTCCATTCTAGTGATCTTAACAAATTTATAATACCATAAAGCAATACAAACACATATAAAGAATCCCTCCAATTATAAAATTCCAGCTATTCTATGTCAGGTAACACTCTAACAACTTATACCAGTCTGAACTCTGAATTGTGGCAGCCCCCTCTAGTCATGAAAAAGATGCTTAATTTAGCCCTTAAGCATTCACTATAACACTTGTTTTTAGAGAAAAATCTAGACAGTAATGGACTATGCATCGATTCATATTATCATAGATTACACAACATTCACAAAGGACAAGATAATGGATAAAGAAATTTCATTTTGTTCTTTATTCTTTAATGTGTTGAGATGTAAAATGTCAATCATTTTAAGTGAATAAGAACATATGAGATTCTAAACAAATGACCATATGATGAGTAGCTTTTTTTATTAAAAAAAAATATATATGTAAAACAATGAGAGACAATGATTTGTCTAAGAGTGAGAATCATAACCTAAGAAGACAAGCTAATCTGACAGCTTTCAATTACATTCTGTAGTACTCCTGCTTAAATCCAAGGCTGCTTCACATTCAGGCATTCGACCAACCAAAAACAGATTGCAGCACTTTAGCTCACTGAGCACAGCAATTGTATCTGCAACATTTCTGACCAATTTCTCTTCATATTTGATGGAGTCATCCTTGGCCATATTCTGCTTGAATTCAGCAAGAAACTCCTCATCTGATGACCTCAATTTGGTGCTAGAAGAGGAGTCTATATTCACTTTGACAATTTCTCCCATGCTTTCAGGTTCCACTATGAAACGAATGACCATTAGTCTTATACCAGGGTGTTCAGCCATGCGAACCCCATAAGCAAGGGCTTCACGGTCATCACAGCCCCCAAAGAAGGGGACCATAATGAAATAAGAAACATTACTTGCTGCTACTTGAGTAGTTCCACCAAGTCCACGATCAACCAAAATCCCTACTGAGCACCGTGCATGTTCAAGAACCTTAAGATTAACCAAGCAAAAGTCATTTCAGGTAGTCTCGAGTGAACCATCCACTCTTTGGTGCTTATGGAATGGAAGAATTATGATTGCAGCTCTATTCGTCTCAGCAGTGTTACAGATGTCTTCATGCATGTCTGACATTGATGAGATTGCTTTCATTGACCCGATGGACACATGACTTAATTGCCTATAAGCCTCAAACGCCACAACAACTTGGTTAGAATCTGATTGCTGGCTCTTATTCCAGAAGGGCAACCCATGTTTTCTTGCCTTATGTACCATTATTATAGCTGAGGACCTCTCAGAGAGTTCCATGAGGTGCAGTGCATCCACAGAAAGTCCTTCACGCTTCTCAGATCCTCTTGAGGCCTCAAGGAGGTTAATAATTGATGGAATGTTTCTTGCACTGTGGTAGCAGGTCAAAATCCTAAGTTGGGTATTTGGATTCTTTCTTTCAATTGTTCTATTCTTGTAATCAGCCATTCTTTTCCTTTTTTCTGGCTTATATATAGCCATGACAATAGGTGTGGTGATGAAGGTAGTGAACAGGGCCATTAGAACCATAATGGCAAAAGTCTGGTCATTCAATACCTGCAAATGGAAAAAGGAAAGCTATTAGAACCATAAGATTTTGATTCCCACCATAAACTCAATGAACACTCACATTACCTTTCTATCTTTACCAATGTTGAGAACAATGAGTTCAACCAAGCCTTTAGTGTTCATTAGAAATCCCAATGTGAGAGCTTCACGGAGAGGTGCTTTGCAAAGAAGAGTCACCAAAATAGTGCCAAATATCTTCCCAAAACAGGCAGTAAATATGACTAAAACCAGAAGACCCCATGATTGAAGCCCCTGAATTGTGGCTATATTTGTCTTCAATCCACTTGAAACAAAGTACAGTGGCAGGAAGAGACCAGATACAAGATCCTCAACTTTTTCCACAAGAGTGCCTGCAAATGGCCCATCCTTTGGAATGAGAACTCCAATCACGAAAGCACCGAACATGGCATGAATTCCAATAGCATCAGTAACAAGCCCAGCAGCCAGAACAACAGCCAATGTAGCACAAATGTAAGTCTCTTTTACTGGCTCGCCCTCATGGCATCTCTGGGCTATCCATTTGAAGATTGGGGGGACAATCAAAATTGCACAAACAAAAAAAATGCAGCCAGATAAGAAGATCCAAAGTGGGACAAGGGAAGATTTGCCAGTGCCAGAGAGTGCAATGGCAAGGGCAAGTAGAATCCAAGCAGCCACATCATTGACTGCTGCAGCTGACATAGCCATTTTTCCAACATCAGTGGTTAAAAGTTTCAGTTCAGCCAGAATACGAGCTAAGACAGGGAAGGCAGTTATGGAGAGGGCCACACCCATGAAGACAAGAAACGCATTTCCATTTACACCTTTAGATATTGTTTCTTTTAGGACATATGAGGAACCAATTCCTAATGCAAAAGGAAGGCTGATTCCTGCAAGAGCAATGCCCAATGCTTTCTTTCCAGTCTGACGAAGAGATTTAAGATCTAACTCCAGTCCTGCCAGAAATAGAAATAATAGAAGACCAATGTTTGCTAGAGTATCTAAGACTGGGAGACTTTTTGGTGGGAAAATTGCTTGCATATAGCTTTTGCTTCGTCCCAGAGCTGATGGCCCAAGTAATATTCCTCCCTGTTAAATAGCAACATAAGGTAAACTCACTAAAATGTAAACAAATTTAAGCAATGGTAGCTATTTCTGTCTGGCTGAGTAATTTTAAATGTGAAAATGTCAATTTGGTGAAACCCATAGAGCAGGCTCCATAACTCCAACATTTTACGTTATTCGGGGATCTGACCTACGTAAAACAGTTATTTCTCTTTCTTTTCTTTTCTTTTTTTAATCTTTTTCAAAAGCAACCATCATTCCTCTGTTCTGAAAAGTAAACCTCAAGAAAACTAAGGACTTGAAGTTCATGTCCAAGGGGAAAAACAAATAAAAAACAGTAGATGGATGGATAGACAAATACATGCGCAAACAAGAATGCAGGTGTGTTGAACCAAGTGATTGTTTAAACTCAAAAATAAAACTTCTTTTGCATTTTACAAGGTATTGCGACTGTAACTGACAAATTTGTGGCACCTAAACCACATCATGAGAACTCCAAGTTTACACCATAAACTGGAAAACTTTTAACCCACATAGGTTTTCTTATTAGCTTTTTAAACTTCAAATGTTGAGGGGAAAAATTTAGTAAAGGACCTATGCACTACTCTTTGATATCTGCCTTAAGGGATTAAAGTGATAGAGGGTGCACAAAAGTATGTCATATCAGAAAAGAGAAACTGATGTTTAATCAAATTTAATGCAAGTGTGGGAAGAAGAAATGAACTTACAATTATCTCTGCAACAACTCGTGGCTGTCTTAATGGCTTTAGGATGAAAGCCAGACCCCTTGTAACTACAAGTACAAGGCATATCTGCAAAATGACAAGAGGCAGTGTAAATTGAAGAGGATCATCTCCCTGAAATATTCCATTTGATGTAGGTTTCATTGGAGATGGACATATCAGTCCTGCTGTAGCGTTGGAAACCATTTCGCTTTAATGAAGTCCACAAAAATTAGTTTACTTCAGAGCCTGCAAAGAGAGACATCTTATCAGCCTCAAACTCTAAAACCTGATAGAGAATAGACTTGAGTTTGCATGGTATTCCTTGTTTACTAATTACCACCACAAGAAATCCACTAGCATTCTCTACATCACACCAAACAACTTTGAACCTACACACACACACACATGGTGGAGACCCACCTTCCATCTCTAATGATGATGTCTAATAATCCAACTTTAAAGATAATAATGTTCTCTAAAGGTGATATCTTTGAGCCTAATAATTCTGCTTAAAAGATATTCATGATCTCTAAAAGGTGGCATCTTTACTCTTATCATTACACAGTCAATGTGGACTCCGTTCATGCACCGAACTACAGTAGAATGAGTACCCGTTTGGGTACTGATGAAAAGGCAGCGTTGTTTTGCGTCTGATGCGTTTTCTTCTTCTTAATTTTTTTTTTTTTTTTTTTTTTAAGTGTCCTGCTAGTTTTCAAAGAAGCTCACACTTTTCTGCTTTCCTAAGATGCAGCTTTCACACATATCAAAAATCAACAGACTTTAATTCTGGTAGTTTCCCTTTTAACAACAGCATCTTCATCCCTTTCTCACTCATGTGACCAAGTCTGCGGTACCATAGGCTTGTATCAGTACTTGCTTCAGCAACTGTAATTGTGTCTCTTAGACTTGAGGTCATATAGAGAATGTCAGTCTTCTTTCCACGAGCCAATTCTCTAGCTCCCTTAATAACCTTCAAAGTACCACCAACAAATAGTATTGCATGCCCTTCATCATCAAGTTGTCCAACAGAAATCAAATTCCCCCTCAGGTCAAGAATATGTTAAACCTTCTCCAGTAACCAAACAAATCCATTGGGCAACAATATTCAGACGTCTCCCATACCTACAACATCCAAGGTTGAACCATCAGCCTAATACACCTTACCAAATCATCTGCAACATTTTGTATGATTTCTCGATGTGGAGTGGTATGAAACGAAGCTCCTGAGTCCAAAACTCAATCATTAAGTGGACTGTTTACTGCAAGAAGTAATGCATCCTGTACCTCTTCTGTTATAGCATTAGTAGAATCATCTTCATTCTTCTTCTTAGGACTTTTGCATTGGTTCCTAAAGTGACCTGTTTTCCCACAATTTCAGTAATGTACCTGTTGGCCTGATCTAGATTTACTTCTGTTCTAATTAGGATTTCTGGATTTTGATCTGCCTTGATTTGAATTTATGTTATTATCTCTGACTCTTGTCTCAAGGTTTAGGGCAAAACAGATCCTAAGGTTTCACCTGCATCTCTTCTATGAATCTCCTCAGCCAGAATTAAATCTCGTATATCATTGTACTTAAACTTTTCCTTTCCTGTGGAATTGCTTATTGCCATCCTTATTGCCTCCCAACTATTTGGCAAAAGAGCCAAGACGATCAGAGCACGAATCTCATCATCAAAATCAATTTCTACAGACGATAATTGATTTGTGATAGTGTTAAATTCATTCAGATGTTGTGTTACTAATGCGTTCTCTGCCATCTTCAGATCGAACAATTTCTTCATCAAATGCACCTTGTTATTTGCTGACGGCTTTTCATACATACCAAACAAAGCCTTCATCAGATCTACTGTGGTCTTCTCCTTTACAACATTGTGTGCAACAGACTTAGACAGAGTTAACCTGATAACTCCTAGTATCTATCTGTCAAGAAGAGCTCATTCATCAGCCTTTATAGTTTCAGGTTTTGTCCCAAAAAAGGCAAATGCAATTTCCTTCCATAGTGATAATCTTCAATCTGCATCCTCCAATATGCAAAATCTGTGCCATTAAACTTTTCTATTCCAGACGTCTTTCCTACTTCCTCAGTCATTGCTCCCACTCAAACCTAACCCTAGGCTCTGATACCAGTTGTAGGGAATTCAACCGAAATTCCAACCTATGAGAATCAAAAAAATAGAGAAAACACATGTCAAAGAAAAACAATCACACGCACAAGACAATATTTACATGGTTTGGCAGTTTGCCTACATCCACGGAGTTGCAGGGATTCACTATTATTAGGAAAAATACAAAGTGCGACTACAGTGTTTTTTCTCTCTCTCTAAAACACGACAACACAAAAGCCGAAACCCTAATCACAAAAAAGGCTTTTATATCTTGTGCACAAGATTACATAGGCTACAAAACGGGCCAAAAACCATGCAACATTATTCGGGTCGGGTCGGGTCGTCAACTGATTAAACATAAACTAGGCTTCACAAAGCCCAACAAATTATACGTTATATATATTGTTGATGTGAAGAGATGGGCAATCCCAAGTCCAGCAGGTGGTCTTGGTGATACCTCTAGGAAACTAACAATAGATGATGGCAAAACCTTTCTCAAGGAAGTGGAGGAAACGTTTCAAGACCAAAAAGAGAAATATCACAAGTTTATTAAGGTCTTAACTGATTTCAAGTATCGAAGGTACAATAATCGCATGTATGAAGTTTTTGTCTTGGATTAATGGAACATTGCATCTAAAACCTAACGGATTATGCCATTTTTTGTTCTCACAGAGCTAACGCGGCTGATGTCATTGCCAAAGCGAAGGAATTATTTGAAGGGCATAATAACTTGGTTTCTGGGTTTAACATCTTCTTGCCAAAGGGTAAAGAAATACACTTGACAAATCAGAAGGAGAATTAACTTCCAATGGACTCAAGATCATGTTATGTTTCATCATTTTATTCTTTAAATGGCTGCTTTCAGCAACCTATGGTTACTTCCCATGTTAATCAAGATCTTAGTGTTGACCATCCAGAGTTGGACGCTGACAAATAAAGCAACGGAAATTCCCTGCAATCAAATTTTGATATAATTGTTTTATGTTTGATTTTTGGTAATTTATTGAATATTTGCTCTTAAACTACTAGGCACCAATGCTCGCAGGTGGTAGGTTTGGGTTAATGCAAACTTTTTAGTTGCATTTTTTGTCAATAATTTAATTAGTGCACCTTCTGGTATTTCTTAAAAAAAAAAAAATGTTCATTGCTCAAATCCCCACCCCTTTATTGATTTATCAAAAGGAAAATGGAAGCGGTTTATTTTTTTTTTTTTTTTGGGGGGGGGGGGGGGGGAAGGTANGAATAGACTTGAGTTTGCATGGTATTCCTTGTTTACTAATTACCACCACAAGAAATCCACTAGCATTCTCTACATCACACCAAACAACTTTGAACCTACACACACACACACATGGTGGAGACCCACCTTCCATCTCTAATGATGATGTCTAATAATCCAACTTTA
The DNA here is from genome assembly GCF_002906115.3 of Quercus suber. Lineage (NCBI taxonomy): Eukaryota > Viridiplantae > Streptophyta > Magnoliopsida > Fagales > Fagaceae > Quercus > Quercus suber. The sequence continues at coordinate 69,277 of NW_027070050.1, forward strand.
AAGATAATAATGTTCTCTAAAGGTGATATCTTTGAGCCTAATAATTCTGCTTAAAAGATATTCATGATCTCTAAAAGGTGGCATCTTTACTCTTATCATTACACAGTCAATGTGGACTCCGTTCATGCACCGAACTACAGTAGAATGAGTACCCGTTTGGGTACTGATGAAAAGGCAGCGTTGTTTTGCGTCTGATGCGTTTTCTTCTTCTTAATTTTTTTTTTTTTTTTTTTTTTAAAGATGCGCATTCTGTGGCTGTGATGTGTTTCTAATGGGTCTCGTACACTGTTCACGGGACTCACAAACTTTTTTCTTCAACAAAACTTTCATTAAAAATGGGTTCTACGGTACTATTCACACATTAAAAATATTTTGCTACAGTGTTTTCAATTTTCAGTTTTCAACAAAATAAGTGGTATCCAAACACACCATCTCCCAGAAAATTTATGCTTTCAAGAGCATGCGATCAAATATAAACACATCAACGCATAATCTAATTATATCCTTAACTTAATCCTACTTTAGATCAATTTGGCTGAGATTAAAATATACAATTTTATTTTTCTTCACTTCAATCAAACTCAAACTTATTATAATTTTGATCACCAAAAAAATAAAAGAATAATAAATATAAATATACCAGGAAAATAAATAAATGGTTCATAGATTTTCATTTAATAATCTCTAAACAAAACAGTCCCTAGAAATATCTAGATTAATATATAAAATTTTCTTTTTCTTGACTTCAAACAAACTGAAACTCAATTATAAGTTTTGATAAAATAATAATAATATATAAATGAATAAATAAACCAGGAAAAAGGTCCAAATATATACTGCTTCTATAAGGCTTTCATCACACAATTTTTCCTGATAAAATTGACCCACTTAAGTCAATGTTCCACTAAATTCTCGTTTAATAATCTCTAAACAAAACCAGTCCCCAGAAATGTGCATGTGTGTTTTCCTTACTGTACGAACACTTAGTCAATATATCTACATATCTAAACCAGAACTCAGGTTCAACAAAAGAACAAACGAAAAAACATTCTCCATTAATCTAAACGCAAACCATCAAAGCATTAGATTTTTAGACAACAAAAAACAGACCCCAACTGATCAAAACCAATAAAAAAGCCTACGGACTATAATGGTTACCTGCCTATGGCCAGAACTCACTGACACAATGGATCATATTCGAACCAGAGCTCTAAGTTGTCGGGTCCAAAAGTTTTTTTTCTGTGTGTGTAAGTAGTGTGAGTTAAGGCTTGGGTGGGAGAAAATTAAGGAAGAAGAATTCTTATTATAGGAGTGAACTTTGTTAACTCCTTGGTCGGTTTATATGCGTGCACAGATATCCTGGGCCACCAACTCATGTTAGAGTCAAACTCGGACACAATGACTATAGGTGTTACATAACTACGGATATTGGATGAGATTTTTTTTACAATATCAACTTCAATGATTCAATCCGAGAAGGACTATATTTGACATTAATAGCCAAAGTCCAAATTTAATAAGGAGTAAAGCAATCTTTCTAACTCTAACAAATCCAACTTAAACTCAAATGTTAATACTATCCTATCAACTTCATAGGAGAGAATTTATCTCCAAAATTGGAGCTTAATCATGAACAATATAAAACAAGTGCAAACCTCAAAAAAAAAAAAAAAAAAAAAATTAAAATAGAGTAGAGGTATGAGCTATTCTTCTGTTATTTTCTTCTCCTCTACTTTGGTTTAACTCTTACTCTTTAAGGATCTGGCTTTTGACTTTATTTTACTGTTTGTTATTAGGCACCAGCACTTCAGATTCTTTTGCTTCAGGTACTTGTCCTCTTCTCTATTCATTGAGTTTTGTTTTTCTCTTCTTGTTTTCTTTGCATGTTGATTTTCTTTCACGTTGCTTATGATGAAGCGTGTGTTCGTCAGTCGAAATGATCAAATGGAGATGCCCTTCTGTCTGCACGAGAATGCTTTCCAAAGGTGGTCACGGTGTAATGCCTGCCACAGCACTTCCGATGCCAAAGTCAGTTTATAGATAAAAATGCAGTGTCTTAAGATAAAAAGAATTGCTATTGGTTTTTCGTACCTTCTGCCTTGCGATGTGTGGCCTTTATATATACACTCTTTAAAGCTCCTAGCCGTTTGGGTAGTTATGGAGGTCTAAATACTTATTTTTGGAGTAATGCTTGATGCTGTGTAATGGCCCTTAATGTGTTCCAACGGCTCGTACAGTTGGCTCCGTAACCGTCTTGCATTGAACAACGGATCTTGTCCTCGTCCGTGACGTGGGAGTCTTTGCTTGTCCGGATAGGTTCGTCATTATAATTAGCTTCGTCCATGTAAAGCGATCGCGTCAGTCCTGTCAGCTTATCCATGCACTTATCTCACAAGAGAGATAATTTCATAGTGGATTAGTATGAGAATCATTGTATTGAAATAAGAATAAAACCGATAATAAGTGCATGTGGTTTCTATTCCACACAAATTATATCTCCTCCAAACATGACACCCTTGATGACCTATTGTTTATTGCATCTGAACTATATTCTCTTTGGAATCGAATATATTCTGATTTTTTTTTACTGTTTATGTACTTTGATGATACCTTCTTGAAGCTTTCTAAATAGAGAAACTTTTATTTTTTTATTTATTTTTGAAAGAGTTTATCTTAATATTTTTTTAATACAAATAATTATCACCAAAGAGTCCAACTAGTAGATAATTATCTCTGTTTTTTATATTTTAATAAAGATAATTATACATTAATTATGAATAGAAAATTTGACTTAATTTAGAATTTGTCACTAAATTTTGACATTTGTTTAATTAATTTTTCGATTGTACCAAATTTGAAATATAAGGTACTTTTACTTTAAATATATATATATATATATATAATTAAACATGAACTTTTGAAATTAAAAAATTAAATCCCTTCAAATTGGGGCAATACCTTTTTGATAAATAGTTAGGGTGGGAAACTTCAATTCTAAGTGTTTCATATTAAAACATCTAAAGAGGGTCATTGTGTCAATCAGTTGACTTACAAGGTCTTGACTTGAGCCTTGGGGCAACACCTCCATTTAAGGGGGCAAAGATACCATTCAAGTTTTCTTTGACTCTTATTATTGGAGAGACATGTCGAGCAACTCTGCCACATCCCTGAAACTTTTTCAGAATCTTTTTCTTTCATGGGAGATTAATGCTCTTTATATATAGTTCTTTACTTCTTTTTCTTTTTTTGGGTTGATTTGAGTTGAGAATTTCTGTGAGGATTAGTTCAGAAATGAAGAGATTAGGAGAGGCCGTAGCTTGCTCGACAACCTAAGCCACAGTCTGGTTCTTTAGTGTGAGACTCGTAAGTTTCTTCTCTGTACTTTTCTTCTTTTGTTGTCTTTTACTTATTTTTTGTTGGTTAGAATAGAACTTTGTTGATTCCTTATTAATTGGTTTCTGAAAATGTCTGTGAGGTTTTGTTTTCTTTCCTCCTAAAAATGCTTCTTGGTCAGTTTGTAAGAGAATTTTCTTGAATATTGTAGGAAGAGAGATTACTGAATTTTTGTTAATGAATCATGCTCTTGGCTATTTGTAATGGGTTCGCTTGTTGCAATTGGAATTGTATTTTAGGCTAACTTTCATGTGTGAAATTTTTAAGTGACTTGCGACAAATGAAAGCTTGAACTTTTTTCTTTTGCGAGGGAGTAATTTGGTTGATAATTGGTGATTCCAAGTAAAAGCAGGAATCGCAGATGGAAATTTGACCCTAATCAGTCTGAAAATGACTGGTATGAATAAACTTTTGTATCTCTCATAGAGATCACATTGAAATATAGAAATGTTGTGCTTCATGGAATAACTGTAGCTATAGATGTTAATTGATTGGATCAACTGATGTTATGCTAATTATGTAGGGAATTCAACCGAAATTCCAACCTTGAGAATCAAAAAAATAGAGAAAACACAGTCAAAGAAAAACAATCACACGCACAAGACATATTTACATGGTTTGGCAGTTTGCCTACATCCACGGAGTTGCAGGGATTCACTATTATTAGAAAAATACAAAGTGCGACTACAGTGTTTTTTCTCTCTCTCTAAAACACGACAACACAAAAGCCGAAACCCTAATCACAAAAAAGGCTTTTATATCTTGTGCACAAGATTACATATAGGCTACAAAACGGGCCAAAAACCATGCAACATTATTCGGTCGGGTCGGGTCGTCAACGATTAAACATAAACTAGGCTTCACAAAGCCCAACAAATCTCCCACTTGGAGACTAGTTCAATCACCAACATCAGTCGCTATCCTCCAAAAGCAATCCCTCATCCCTGTAACTCATCCTCCTGTCCTCAAGCTAGAAGGCCAATTGAAGCTGCACATAGCTTCAGCTTCTCAATAGTGACACCCTTAGTCAACATGTCTGCCGAGTTCTTAGATCCACAAATCTTCTCAAGTATTACCAACTTATCTTCAACAAGGTATCTGATAAAGTGGTATTTAATCTGTATATGTTTCAACTTTGAATGAAAGCCGAATTTTAGCAAGAAAAATTGCACTCTGACTGTCACTGTATAGAATGTCCATCTCCTGCTTCTTACCCAATTCATCTAAAAAACCATGTAGCCAAATTATCTCCTTTTCAACTTCAGTTGCTGCAACATACTCAGCTTCTGTAATAGACAAAGTAATAATCTTTTGCAAATTTGAAACCCATGATATAGATGTACCACACAAAGTAAATACAAACCCAGTAGTACTATTTCTACTATCAACATCACCAGCAAAATCAGCATCTACGTAACCTTGCAGTTTCAAACTTGCACCTGTGAAGCAAAGACATGTATCTGATGAACCCTTCAGATATCTTAGAATCCATTTGACTGCCTCTCAATGCTGCTTTCCAGGCCTACTCATGAATCTGCTTACAATTTCCACTGCATGTGCAATGTCTGGCCTTGTACATACCATAGCATACATCAAGTTACCAATAGCTAAGGCATAGGGCACCTTGCTCATATGGACCCTTTCTTCTTCTGTCTTCAGTGACTATTCTTTACTCAGTTTGAAATGACTACCCAAGGGTGTGCTCACTGGTTTAGCTTCATTCATGTTGAATCTGTTGAGAACTTTCTTCACATACTTCGACTGTGAAAGCTTCAATGTACCATTAGCTTTGTCTCTAATGATTCTCATACTAAGGATTTGCTTTGCAACTCCTAAATCTTTCATTGCAAACTGTTTTGACAATTGCTTCTTCAAATTATTAATCTCCTCAATGCAAGACCTTGCAATAAGCATATCATCCACATACAACAATATGATGTAAGAATTGTCAAAAAACTTAACATAGTAACAGTGATCAGCTTCACATCTCTTGAACCCAATTCTATGCATAAAACTGTCAAATTTCTTGTACCACTATCTAGGAGTTTTTTTAGGTCATACAAGCTCTTTCTCAGTTTGCAGACTAGATTCTCTTGTCCCTAAATAATGAACCCTTCTGGCTGAATCATGTAAGGTCTTCCTCTAAGTCACTATGAAGGAATGCTGTCTTCACATCTAACTGCTCAAGATGTAAGTTTTTTGTAGCCACCATTCCCAACACCAGTCTAATTATTGACATCTTCACAACTGGAGAAAATATCTCTGTGTAGTCAATGCCTTCCTTCTGCTGGACCCTTTAACAACTAATCTGGCCTTGTAACGTTTGCTACCATCATGCTCATTCTTTATTATGTATACCCACTTGTTGTGCAAAGCCTTCTTTCCTACTGGCAATTCAGTCAATTCCCATGTTTGATTTGGGGGGGGGGGGGGGGGAAGTTGTGAGAAAAATGGGGAAATTTCATTGTAAATTTAAGAGAATAATAAATAAAACCATGTTGTTCTAAGAATTAAATTCTAAAGTTTTAAAAAGTAATAAATTTAATCTTATAATTTCATAAGTAACAAATTGATCTATGAGGTTATAGCTAAGAATTAACCAAAATTAAACCTTAATCCCATCCCGCGTGGATTTTTTATGGGAATAAGGCACCCAAGATCAAACTAAAAGAGTGCACTCCAAACACATAACTACATAACTAGTTGAATTACCAACTCTTAGCTCGAGACAATACGATTAAGGCAAGGATATTCATTAAGACGTGAACATGTGACAAGTGTTTCACATTTGTTCTCATCCCAAACGGGTCTAGTTCTGACCCGAGTTCTCATCCCAATGGGTCTAGTTTTGACCTGAGTCCCATATATCATTTTAAATAGACGTTAACATCAAAATGAGAGGGAAAAAATAACAGGAAAAAAGAAAAAGAAAAAATAGAAAAAAAGAACACTTCTGTATGAGAGAGAGAGAGAGAGAGAGAGAGAGAGGGAGAGAGCCTCCACGGCTGACACCTGACGCCTCATTCCACTGCATCGGTGGCCACCCACCTGTACGTTTACTTATATGCGTACATCTCTTCTATCCTAATACTTCGTAGTGAATAATATTTTCTCTCCTAATACTCCTATCCAAAGGAGAACAAGAAAAGCTGGTGTTCTGCATTTTGCAACAGCTGGTTTTCTTTTTCAACATTTTCTTTGGTTTCTTTCTTTCTTTCTCCTCCTTCTTGGGCACACAAATTTACTTTTTCACTGCTAACTATTGAAGACTCATGTTGATAAACTGTTGCAATATCGTTCTTGGGGTATCTTTGGTCTGATAAAACTCTTTTTCTTTCATGGGAGATACATGTTTTTTAAGTTTTTATTATAAATTCTCAAATTCTTATTTGTCTCTTTCTTTTTTTGCGGGGTTATTGAGTTGAAATTTTCCTGTGGGATTAGTTCAGAAATGAAGAGATTAGGAGACGGCCGTAGCTCTTCGCAACCTAAGCCACCATCTGGTTCTTCACGTGTAGACTCGTAAGTTTCTTTCTCTGTACCTTTTCTCTTTTGTTGTTTTTACTTTTTTTTTTTTAGGTAGAACTTTTTATTCCTTAAGTTCTGTTTGGTTTCCTAGAAAATATTTAGTGTAAGGTTAGTTTTTTATGTATGATAGAATTAGCTGAATTTTTTAAATCATGCTCTTGGCTGGATTTGTAATGGGTTCTGCTTTTTGCAATTGGAATTTAATTTTAGGCTAGCTTTCATGTGAAATTTTTTAAGTGACTTGCGACATATGAAAGCTTGGACTTTCTTTCTTTTGCGGGAGGGAGAGATTTGAATCTTGGTTCTCCAAGTAAAGGAGAGCAGGGAATGCCACAGATGAGAAATTTGAACCCTGGGAATCAGTTTGCTGTTAAAATTGACTGGGTATCAGCAAGTAATAAACTTTTGTATTCTCATAGAGATCACATTAGTAAATATGAATATGTTGTGCTTATGGAATAACTGTACTATAGATGTAATGGAGGCAGAGGAGGTAGTGATCTTGGTTGTACCTTGCGGGAACAGAGAAAAAATTATGCCTTAACCTATCTCAAGGAAGTGAAGGAAACGCTTCAAGACCAAAGAGAGAAATATGACAAGTTCCTTAAGGTCATGAAAGATTTTATGGATCAAAGGTACAGTAATTGCATTATGAAGTTTTTGTCTTGGATTAATGGACATTGCATCTAAAACCTAAATGATTATGCCATTATTTGTTCTTGCAGAACTGATGCTTATGACGTCATTGCCATAGTGAAGGGATTATTTAAAGGGCATAATAACTTGATTTCTGGGTTTAACTTCTTCTTGCCAAAGGGGTCTGAAATAGCCCTTGACAATGATGAGGCTCATCCACAGGAATTATTTAATGAAGCTTGGAGCTTTGTGACCAAGATAAAGGTGAAATTATTGTCCTGCTCTGTTGAATTTCAACTGCAAATGTTGGTTCCTAGCGTTTTAACAGGATAAGTGAATATATATGTTTTTGCTTTGTGAATTGTGAACAAAAAAAGGTCGATATATTGTTTTTGGCAAGATGAACTTTGCATACGTCAATAGAAGTGTTTTTTCATGCGCTCATTTAAGGTTTAGAGAACATAGTTATATAATAATCTCCTAATTTTATATGACTTATAAATTGATCTTCAAATTTCAAATTATATCATATATAAACACTTAAGACTGTGTAATTCACTTAAAACTAAACTACTAATTTCAATTGGGGGAAATAAAGAAATAAAGAAAGATAACACTACAATCATTAACTTAAAAAATTAAAATAATATATATTACTTGTCATCTATATTTTCTAATAAATTCATATTTGGAATAAGTACTCTCAACCAAATTTTCTTTTTCCATTTAGACTAATATAGTTGGTTCTCGATTTCTCTTAAATAAAAGTTGTCTTTTTCCTCCCAAAAAAAAAAAAACACCATACACCACAAACAAAACAAAACAAAAAGTAACTACACTTGCAATGACCAAATTGGACTGAATTGAAAAAAAATGGACCAAAGTGCAACAAAGTAGGACCCAATGGACCGAATTGGATCGCATAGACCTAAGTACTAGACAAAAGTAATTCACTTAGGGTAAACAAAAAGTAACTACATTAAATGAACCAAATTGGACTGAATTGAAAAAAAGGGACCAAAGTGCAACAAAGTGGAACCCAATGGACCGAATGGATTGCATAACCTAAGTACTAGACAAAAAAGTAATTCACTTAGTGTGTGTTTGACATTGGCTTAAAAACTAGTTTTTTTTTTACTATTTAGTTTATTTTTGCTACTATTCATGGGTCTCATGCACTTTTTGGTATATTCATAGATCTCACTATAATTTTTCAACTACTTTTTAGTTTATTTACAATACTTTCAGCAAAAAAATTTCAGTTTTAGCTAATAAGCTGTTTGTTATCATAGATACTATTTTTGTAATAAGTATCCAAGAATAAGATAGTATTTTAGCAATTATAATCGATTTTTTTTTTGGGGGAATCGTTTGGTTTGGGGAGATAATATTTTATCCNATCAGTTTGCTGTTAAAATTGACTGGGTATCAGCAAGTAATAAACTTTTGTATTCTCATAGAGATCACATTAGTAAATATGAATATGTTGTGCTTATGGAATAACTGTACTATAGATGTAATGGAGGCAGAGGAGGTAGTGATCTTGGTTGTACCTTGCGGGAACAGAGAAAAAATTATGCCTTAACCTATCTCAAGGAAGTGAAGGAAACGCTTCAAGACCAAAGAGAGAAATATGACAAGTTCCTTAAGGTCATGAAAGATTTTATGGATCAAAGGTACAGTAATTGCATTATGAAGTTTTTGTCTTGGATTAATGGACATTGCATCTAAAACCTAAATGATTATGCCATTATTTGTTCTTGCAGAACTGATGCTTATGACGTCATTGCCATAGTGAAGGGATTATTTAAAGGGCATAATAACTTGATTTCTGGGTTTAACTTCTTCTTGCCAAAGGGGTCTGAAATAGCCCTTGACAATGATGAGGCTCATCCACAGGAATTATTTAATGAAGCTTGGAGCTTTGTGACCAAGATAAAGGTGAAATTATTGTCCTGCTCTGTTGAATTTCAACTGCAAATGTTGGTTCCTAGCGTTTTAATAATGACCTTTGTTCCTACAGGTATGCTTTCAAAATGATGCAAGTGTTTATAGAGAATTCTTAGACATTTTAATTGAGTTCCGGAAGGGGCGCATGGACATAATACAGTCCAAAATCAGGTAAATATATTTATGGTTCTGTTTGTTTCACTGCTCGTGTTTTGGAAGGTTTTCTGTTAATATAATTTTCAGTATTCTTAGAGGTTTTTATTTTACAATTTTCAGATTCCATTCTTTTTGATGGTCATGCGGATTTAATTGATGAGTTCACTATATTTCTTCCTCCGAACGCTGAACCTGTTTCAGCAAAGAAATGGTAAGCCAATAAATCTATTTTTTCAGCATTCAATCAGTACTTCCCATGTTAATGGTGTTGACCAGCCAGAGCTGGACGATGGCAAAGCAATGAAAAATTACCTGCTATATAATTTCAATATACTTTTTTTATGTTTGAACTTTGGTAATGTATTGAATACAGGTTTGGGGTAATTGATGTGTTTTCACAAATTCTTATAGATCTCTCTTTTTTCTTTTTTCTTTTGGCTTAGTGATTTGAGATTTTCGAAAATGAAGAGATTAAGAGAGATGGTAGCTCTTAGTCTTTGCCGTCTGGTTCTTTGAGTGAAGATTCATAAGTTTCTTTCTCTGTAGGCTTTTCTCTTCCGTTGTTTATACGTTTTTTTTTAAGGTACAGTTTTTTTATTCCTTAAGTTATTTTTGGTTTGCTAGAAAATGTTGTGTAAGGTCAGTTTTTTGCTTGATATTTTTTGTGTGATGGAATTTGCTGAATTTTTTGAATCATGCTCTGGGCTGTTTTTGAAATAGGTTCTGCTTTTTGTAATTGAAATTTAAGTTTTGGCAAGTTTTCATGTGAGGATTTTTTAAGTGATTTGTGACATATGAAAGCTTGTAATTTTTTCATTTTGTGGGATTTTTTTTTTTTTGGTTGATAATTTGAAGATTACAACAATGGAGGGAGGGAGGGATTTGAATCCTAGTTTCCAAGCAAAGAAGAGTAGGCAATGCCACTGAGGAGAAATTTGAATGCTGGGAATTAGTTTGCTGTTAAAAATTGACTGGGTATCAGCAAGTTATAAAACATTTGTACTGTCATAGAGATCACATTGATAGTACGAATATGTTGTTTTTATGGAATACTCTACTATATGTTCATAGTTTGGAGGAATTGTTATTATGCTATTATATATATATTATTATATATTTTGTATTTGAAGCTATGGGCAATCCCAAATCCCAGTAGGTGGTGGTGGTGGTGGTGGTACTCCGAGGAAAATAACACTGAATGATGCCTTGACCTATCTCATGGAAGTGAAGGAAACGTTTCTAAAAGCCAAAGAGAAATATGGCAGGTTCCTTAAGGTCATCAAAGATTTTAAGGCTAAAGGTACACTCATTGCATTTATGCAGTTTTGTCTTGGATAATGGAACATTGCATCTAAAACCTTATGGATTGTGCATTGTTTCTACTTGCAGAATTGGCAAAAAAAAAAAAAAAAACCTCCCTATGATTAAAAACGAAGAAGAAGAAGAAGAAGAAGAAGAAAAAAAACCAAAATCTAGAAGGTTGTGGAGAACAAGAATTTGTACTTTTACTTCTTCCTTTTAAGTTATAACCGATCCAACACTGACACACCCGCTCAACAGTAGTCCTACTCTTCAGTAATCCTACTCTTCGCTTACTTAAGCACCTAAAAAATCGAATTGTGAATGTGAGTTGTGAGTCTTGTGACCAGTTTAAGCCCAATTGACTTAATTTACCCCAAAAAAAAAAAATTACAACGGATAAAGTTTGACTACAAACTTGTTTGTAATCAATGATTACAACTCTCTCTAAGAAAATATTAACATGGCTTCATATTTTGAAAATTTAACTATTAATTTACATGTTTTTAATGTTCTTAACACAAATGTAAATTTCGTGAAAATCGAATGCTAATTGCTATTCAATCTATAAACTTTTTCTATGCTTAAATTTAGACTACAAAAATTTGAACTTGACAAGACTTGTCAATTGAAGTAACAATGTTTTGAAAATTTGATACTTAAATTATAGAAGTCTCTTTTAAAAAACACCCAAAATGTTTGTCAACCAATTTGGCACTTGGGGCATCACAATTTAAGGGGTTTAAGAACATGTTTCAACCGGTACAAACCCAAGTGGGTTCATATAAGTAGACGTTAACATCAAAATGGGAGGGGAAAAAAAACCGTTTGGAAAAAGAGAGCAAGAAAGAGAGACACAGAGTGAGAGAGACCATCCACCACCGACGCCTCATTCAGCCGCATCGGCTGCCGCCCCCACCTCACCTGTAAGTTTTATAGTTTCTTGCATCTTTTATCTGATAATTAGTAATGACTCACTTATCTTTTCTTTGGCTTCTTTCTTTCTTATCCTTATTGGGTCTCGTATTTTACATTTCTTTGGTTAGTGATTTGATATTTGAGATTTGCTCGGAAATGAAGAGATTAAGAGACGATGGTAGCTCTTCGCAGTCTGGTTCTTTGAGTGGAGACTCGTAAGTTTCTTTCTTTGTATGCTTTTCTCTTTTGTTGTTTTTGACCTTTTTTTTTTTTGGGGGGGTAGAAATAGAATTGTCTGATTCCTTAAGTTCTGTTTGGTTAACTCAATAAAAAGTTCTGTATTTGGTTTGCTAAAAAAATGTTTTTTAAACCTCTCTAATGCTTTTGCTTGGTGATTTTTTGAACGATGGAATTTGCTTAATTTATATGGGTTATATTTCTGTACCATTGTTTGAATTTGAATCATGCTCTTGGCTGGTTTTTTAATGGGTTCTGCTTGTTGTGGGTTTTTTTTTTTTTTTTTTTTTGGCTGCAATTTGGGTTGATCTAATATTGGTGAGTAATTGTGGTGGTTGGTTTGCAGTAGAGGTGTTGTTGCGGCAATGGATATTGGTGGCTGGTGGTTGTGCCGTTGATGTTGTTGCTGTTGTTGATGATAACGGGGGAGGAGATAATATATTATTTTAATGTATAGAATTGAATGATAAAACATCTTATAAATGGGATGTTGCAAAATGATGTGGTAAAATAATAAAGTAGGCATTTGGTATGGCAAAATGGCTTTTTTTTTTTTTTTTTG